>NW_027316532.1:17237242-17239742 GCF_026437365.1 Eucyclogobius newberryi
GCCGAGATATAAGAGAAATATTTTTTTTGACAGTCGGCAATTTTTTTATTAAGTCGGTCGGGTTACGGCAAACTGACATGTTTTTGGGGAAGCCTAATTTAAATTGTGTAAACAAGTCTGACTGACCCTCACCTTCACAGGACTGACCCTCACAGGACTGACCCTCACAGAGCAGGACTGACCCTCACAGGACTGACCCTCACAGGACTGACCCTCACAGGACTGACCTTCACAGGACTGACCTTCACAGGACTGACCCTCACAGGACTGACCCTCACAGGACTGACCCTCACAGAGCAGGACTGACCCTCACAGGACTGACCCTCACAGGACTGACCCTCACAGGACTGACCTTCACAGGACTGACCTTCACAGGACTGACCCTCACAGGACTGACCCTCACAGGACTGACCCTCACAGGACTGACCTTCACAGGACTGACCCTCACAGGACTGACCCTCACAGTGAATGTCATGTCCCCACAGCTCCTCAGGAACTCGATTAATTTCTAAACCCATTTTTAACTTCGTCACGCCTGTTACATGTGCACCGGCCACATCCAGCTGGTCAACCGTGTACTCACCGACCTCACCCAGCTACTCACCGGTCTCACCCACGTACTTACCGACCTCACCCAGCTACTCACCGGTCTCACCCAGCTACTGTACCAAGCCTAAACCCAAGCCAAAGGTCAAAGGTAAACGCTTAAGGCCAGTATACAAATATACAGTACAAATATATAATACAAATATACAAATATACAATGATATGTAGAGATGTGGGTGTTTTCACTCTTTTGGCCGTGCCCTTGTTTAGCCCAGGTCTAGTTTAAGTTTAGTCTAAACTTTGAACGTGAATGATCCAAACACAGAACGGAGAACGTTTAAACGACTTCTTTTTGACGACTTAAGTCAAGGGATAAGTTTAGTTCTAATTTAATTTTCTGTAAACGTACGGAAAATATTTCTTTAATCCGTCTTGAACCAGACTTGGAACTCATCCGTCCACAGGAGGAGCCACGGGTTGAACGGGTTTAGCACGTTTCACACGCTCGTTCCAGGCTCGTTAAAACAATTAAAAGTGTGTCATTAAAATGCCGACGTTAAATGTTCTTTAATCATGTGACCGTCTTTGTGTCCCTCAGCGGCAGAATGGAGACAAGTGGAGTGGACCGAGGCGTGAGTTACTTTTAGTCTCGTTTCTGGAGATAGAGTGTTTTTTATATAAATATTTTAAACCCATAGTGCGGAACATTTCAGACAAAGCAGCGGAATCTGCACCAGAAAAGTGACACGGGGCATGAGTCTCTCCATGGCCTAGCACCAAAGTACATCTCAGACATGTTAGTGCCATATGAACCATCTCAGACTCTGAGGACCTCAGGGACCGGCCTCCTGCTGGTGCCAGAGTCAGGACTAAACATGGACCGGCCTCCTGCTGGTGCCAGAGTCAGGACTAAACATGGACCGGATTTCTTTAGATTAAAAGCTTTCTTTAGAGTACTACTACTCTACTATTTAGACACAAGTACAATTGAATGCGTAAATAATTCCGCTGGACACAATAGCACAATGGCCTATTGCGGCCTATTACAGACGTGTGCAGAGGCAGATGGTGCGCTGATGTCTACGGACGGTCAAACATGGAAACAACCAATCCAAACGCGATGTGCCTGTCCCAGAGACGCCTGTCACCATGGCAACGTCAAATAAATATGGGAAAGAGTGTCTGGAGTGTGGGCCAGTGTGGGCCAGTGTCTGCCAGTGTGGGACAGTGTCTGCCAGTGTGGGCCAGTGTCTGCCAGTGTGGGCAGTGTCTGCCAGTGTGGGCCAGTATCTGCCAGTGTGGGCCAGTGTGGGCCAGTGTGGGCCAGTGTGGGCCAGTGTGGGCCAATAGATTTGGTTTTCCATCTGGATCTCTAAGCACGAACAAAATGTTTGATTTTTTTGTCAGCAAAACTGTTAAATTGAATAAATAGAAATGAAAGTTTTGTGATTTCTGTCACCTCTTTGTGGTTTTAAAACTTGCCTTGCCATAGTTTCTACAGTAGATTGGATATTCTACTCTATGAAAAAGAAAACACATTTCAGTTGTCCATATGATAAGAATGACAGATTCACACGAGAAAGACTCAGCACTAGTTTAGCTCATGAATTATTTTAGAATCACTCTTTCACCTTGACTTTGCAGAGAGAGGGTCTCCCTGGTGGAGAGGCTGTCCTCTTACGCCCCCTGCAGTCGGGACGTGGCACAGGCGCGTGTCCTCCTGCTGGGACCAGTGGGCTCGGGAAAGTCCAGCTTCATCAGCTCAGTGCAGTCTGTGTTTGATGGAAGAGTCACTAACAGAGCCATGGTGGGACACGGCGCCACCTGCTTCACACAGAAGGTAGTGCCTTTCTTTCATTTATACATTTTCTGGCTCAAAAAGCTTAATTTGGCCGAGAAGCAAATCCTCAAAGCAAAACACTTAGCAACGACCAAATACACAGTGGGAGACAAC
>NW_027316532.1:17242242-17364742 GCF_026437365.1 Eucyclogobius newberryi
ATGTCCAAAACACCTCCCCATGGAGGCGCCCAGGAAGCTCCGGAACAGATGCCGGAGCCACCTCAGCTGGAGGAGCAGCGGCTCTATTCTGAGCTCCCCCCGTGTGGCCGAGCTACTCACCCTATCTCTAAGGGGGCACCCAGCCACCCGGCGGAGGAAACTCATTTCGACCGCTTGTATCCGCGATCTTGTCCTTTCGGTCATTACCCAAAGCTCATGACCATAGGTGAGGGCAGAACGTAGAGTGACCGGTAAATTGAGAGCTTTGCCTTTCGACTTAACTCCTTCTTTACCCAGTGGCGGACCGTGGGTCTGGGGCCTTCCGTGAGGTCATACACAGTCCCACCCGAATGAATCCACCTCTTATTACCATCATATTACCATCATTATGATGCTAAGGCTCTAGACACTATACGTTAGGACAGAAACACAGTTTAAACAGGCGTTGCTTTACCTTGTCCGCGCTCGTTCTCCTGCGTTCTCCATGCCCTGCCGTTGTCCGCTCTGCGTGTTGTCTGTGCCGTCCGTGCCACGCGTTGTCCATGCCGCGCGTGCCGTGCGTTGGCTGTCCCACGCGTTGTCTGTCCCATGCGTTGTCCGTGCCGCGCGTCTTGAGAAAGCCGTTATAATTATACCCTCGACCAAATCGATATATTTTCCTCCTTCCACATTGTGGGTTGTAAAAACAGCTTAGTAATCCAGTTTCCTCGTTCTGAGGTTCCGCATAGCCCCGCCCATAGGACCTGCTTCTCAATATTGGTGATCCAATCAAAAGACATGCACGTGATGCACCTGCTAGATGGCTCCTGAGCAACAGCAGCAGACGTACAAGAGACAACTCTGAAGCTGATTGGTTGACACATAATTTTCATTTCCATTTACTATAAGCTACAAGTGCCCGCCCTGTTGAGGTCTGAAGGCCTCGGCAGATTTTAGATCAATGGCAACACATGACGGCTGAATATGATTGGATAAAAGATCTAACTTAAAGACCAGCCCTCCAAATCTCAACCTGGAGCAGAAGCAGTGCAACCAAGAGGAAAGCCATGAAATGAAGAGTAAAACTCTTACTGGGGAATAATTTAATAAATATTTGAGAGAAAATATATATATTTTTAAATATGATTATGTTTAGGCTAGCAGAGAAGGCCTTGCTGGTCCTGACGGCCCACCACTGTCTTTACCACATCGGTCCGATGCAGCGACTGCATCACTGCAGCCGCTTCACCGATCCGCCTGTCGATCTCACGCTCCATCCTTCCCTCACTCGTGAACAAGACCCAAGATACTTGAACTCCTCCACTTGGGGCAAGGACTCCCCACCCACCTGGAGAGGGCAAGGCACCTTTTTCCAGTTGAGAACCATGACCTCGGATTTGGAGGTGCTGATTCTCATCCCAGACACTTCACACTCGGCTCAAACCGTCCCAGTGCATGTTGCAGGTCCGGGTTTGATGAAATGTATTAAAAAAAGACTTGGATGAATGGATATTGCCGGTGGCTTCCGTCTATTACACGGGCAGTTCATTAGGGACGGATCATTGTAAACGGCCATTGTCAATCTAAAGTCCTGCGTGTGTTTGTGTGGGATTGTGTGCAGTTCAGACCAGACCAGGCGCTGAGCTCGGACACAGAGGGCTACATAAAGAGGCCGGGGCTGAGGGAGCAGATGCACTGTGTGGCTTTTGTCCTGGACGCCTCCAAAGTCTTCGGGGGCTCCTACTCCAAAGGCATCGGCATTTTCCTCCAGGAGCTGCGACGCTACATCAGTGACCTGGGTGAGCCGCACGCACACAACAGACACCACAGACATCGCCCTTTTACTGACGCAGTTTGGCTGTGTTTTCAAAGGAATCCATCAGGTGGTTCTTCTCACTCACGTCGACAAAATCTGCAGCAAAACTAAGAAGGACGCATCCGAAGTTTACAAGAGCAGCGTCGTTCAAGAAATGGTAGTGTGATTTATAATAATTAATTTCTATATCGATGTAAAACAGATACGCAAGCAGTAGCTCACATTTGTTGAAGTAGAAAAAAGGGCTGAACGATTTGGAGGAAAATCGGGTTGCATCGGAACGGGGAGAGAATATAACGAATCATCTGTTATTGCTCAAGAAATAAGAGGCGAAATGCAGCGTGATGTGGAGTCTCTTAGAGCCGAGGCGACCGAAGCACATACGAGCGAAGTCGAGCAGCATGTTCCAGATAATACGGACGATCTGCAGACAGTAAGGGCCCAGATGGTGGCGCTGTGGGCCAGAGTGACGACGCTGGAGTCGAGGAACGATAATGTAAAAAGTAAGATCCTGGATTGGGAGTCCAGGCCACGTCGACATAACCTGAGGCTTGTGGGCGTAGAAGAAGGAGAAGGAAAGGATACAGAAAACATTTTGGAGAAGATCATTCCTGAGCTCCTTGATGGCTCACGAGTTGAAGTCCCTTGCATCACAATCGAAAGAGCACATTGCCGGGGCAACCAAGACCAGCAGCTGATAAACCACGAGCCCTGATAATGAGGTTTCTTAACAATCGTGTGAAGGAACGTGTCATGAAGGCGCAAGGGTTAAAGGAGACCTCCAGGGTTAAAGGAGACCTCCAGGGTTAAAGGAGACCTCCAGGGTTAAAGGAGACCTCCAGTACAAAGGCAAGCGCGTCTGCTTTGCTCCAGATATTCCATACGAGGTTCATTAACAACGGCAAAGGTTCCACCACATCTGTGAGAAGCTCAGGAGGAGAAAGCTGAAACGTGGGTTCAGAACACCAGGAACACAAGATGCAAAACACTGAGAACGAGAGACAAGACAATCCTTACACATAATACAAAAACAACAAAACAAAGCCGTAATAATTGGTTCGGATGCTGAGAAGGCTTTTGATTCTGTAGTTGGTCATATTTATTTAAAGTGCTAAACAAATTTCAAATCGACTGGCGCTCCCTTCTGACCTTTAGAAAGACCCACCCATTTAAATGGCAATCGGAATCTCTGGTGGTACTTCAAAGAGACCTTTCAAAAATTATACGCCTCTTTTTAAGACCATAAAAAAGATCTTGAAAAATGGAACCGTATCCCCAATTTAAGTCTAAGTCAAAGGTTTGAAACGATAAAATTAATGTCTTGCTCAGGTTTCGCTATCTATTCAGTTTCCCTCCCCGACTGGCTGTTTGATGAGTGGATAAAACAATCTCCTGTATCCAATTCAAGACTTTACTATTATCAAAAGAAAAAGGAGGCGGGGTTTAGATTGTTTGAAAAATGGACTCTGTATTTGGGCCTCAGGACTCCTGCCATGGACACAATCAGGAGTTTTCTCTGGAGCCTCCAGGACGACACAAAATGCACTGACGATCAAGGACTGGACTAATGTTATAATAATGTTATAATGGACAGACGTAAAATGTAAAAAATTACATTTGGACTCAAATTTGACAGGTTTTGGAAAAAAATGTAAATCTTTTTAGGTTTTTCTTGGCCATGATTTTATTTGTTGGATGTCTGCTGCTTTTATTTTGTCTCTGCTCCCTCGTGTTTCTTTTTCTCTGTGATTGTTTTTATATGTTCTTTCATTTAAAAAATAAACACATTTAAATATCCCCCCCGCAAAAAAAATTATGCTAACTTATATGTGGAGCCTTAGCAACACAAAGCTAGCTTAGCATATTAGCGTCAGCCGTTTCCTGTTTATGGCCGCACTGCAGTCGCATATTTCCAGGTCATAATGCGTCTGACATGATCCAAAGCATGACCTAAAGAGAGGTTCAAACGCGGCGTAGAGGCTTTAGCCACGCCCAGGGGCGATTCTAGGAAGTGTGGGGGCCCTAGGCAGAAATTCTTAGGGGGCCCTACCGACCAGTGTTCACAAAAAATATTCGCGGTCTATTCTGTCCTCACTGTGGTGTCACTACCAGGGCTAGACCGATAGCGAACATCCAAAAAAGAGAGTCCAACGACCATGTAGAGAAGACTTGTCTTTAATGTCTTTTAAGACGCTTTTCCCCACAACTTGTCTCTTTGACAATTGGAATTTTGTAAAACTGTAACAAACACATAAAAACACATGTAAACACATGTAAACCTTATAAATGTACCGTCACATCAATTGTACATGAACAGATACATATAAGAGCAATGAAAATAAAGGTCTGAACACATAGCCTAGCTTAAAATGTGACAAGGCTACATGCACAGCAGCTAGCAACAACCAACATTCAAAGGAAGTACAGATTAAGCTTAAGTTTGACATAAGTTTATATATGCAAACGTAGAACAACATTATAGCACAGAATAACATTCAATTTACGGAAAAAGATACCCCAAGGCAGAAAACGGGATGTTTTTGTCAGTAGCTGCACTGCCGGAGCCGGACATGCTTGACTGAACGCATGAGGCCGAAAAACGAAACTTATACCGACAACGTCCACTAGGGGCAGTAGTCGACTATCGCGCACACGAAGAAGTTTAGAAATGACGTAATCCTGTGTCAGTATTAAGCACAACCAGAAATAAACCATATATTAAGCGCACGGGCGGCTTCGCGGCCTCTGGCCACGCCCCTCACATGCACAGAAGTCAAAGAAATGAGGCAAAACTGTTCCTGTGCATTAGCTTTAGCCCCGTCTCCCGGAGCCAACGAGCTGATCTGAGGGGATCGCGGCTCGTCGTTTGAACTCCCGGCTGTGTGTTTGCAGACGACTAAAGCGGCGGAGCTGGTGGGCATGTCTCCGTCCTCTGTGGTGCCCGTGAGGAACTACTGGTGTGAGCTGGAGCTGGACCTGAGCTCAGATGTGCTGCTGCTCCGAGCGCTGGAGCTCCTGGTGCAGTACACGGACATGTTCTACAGGGAGCAGCAGAGAGGCGCCTCCGCCACCAAACGCGAGACACATTAGGGACCTGTGCACGAGTTGCCTGGCCCGCCAGCCACGACCACATTCTGTTCGAACGCGTAAGGGTCTGGAATCCGAGTCAGAGCCAGTGAAGTCGTCGATCCTCAATTTACCGATCCAAACCCAGGCGGAGGTTTTAACGCATCACACTGGGATACGGAAGTAGCTCTTCACCCCCGTTCCAAAACATTCAAGATGGCGGACCCGGCTCGTGACCCGGCTCGTGACCCGGCTCGTGACTCGGCTCGTGACCCGGCTCGTGACCCGGCTCGTGACCCGGCTCGTGACTCGGCTCGTGACCCGGCTCGTGACCCGGCTCGTGACCCGGCTCGTGACCCGGCTCGTGACCCGGCTCGTGACTCGGCTCGTGACCCGGCTCGTACTTGTCATGACAAACGTGCGTTGGATGCGGTTATACGAAGGGCGTCATCGCGATTCAGGAGACATTTTCTGCTTTCGGGGACGGATAACGCTGAACGCGCCTTGTTGACATGGGTTACGTAATATATTAAGCGTGTCGTGTTTTTTGCGTCACTTCTGGGTTTATGTGATTGGTTCTGTCTCTGCTCTCTAAACTCCGCCCTAGAAATTTAAATGCAGCGGTCGAGCCCCAGACCCACAGGTTTTGTAAAGTCGTCTGTCAAAACGTGTTGGGAACGGCTGGTCAGGCAAGTGCACGAGTAAAAGCTCTTCACTTAAACTGATTTACATTTGCAGCAGGTTTCTGTACTTTCCACTCCACTACATTTCTAACTGGACTGAAAAGTACAAGAATATTTTGGCGACATCTCACCTAAATGTTCCTGAGTTCAAGTCCCAGCTTTTAAGCAGACAAAATTAAGTTTGAAAGATAAAAATGACCAGGTAAATTAGGAAAACAATCCAGCCGCTTCTGATGAGCAAAAATCAGAACATTTCTGTAACGAGATCACAATTTGAAGCTTTAATAGTTCTCAAAATCTTTACTTTTCTTGAATACATTTTGAGAAGAGGTACTTGCAGATTATGCATGTGATGCTTTTACTTTTATTCTTAGTTGTTGTTGTTTTTTTTGCTCCTGTATATGAACTTTTACTGAAGTAACAAAAAAAAGGTACTTTTTCCACTGTGGTTTAAATAAAATGCAAATTAACTCTTAAATGAATAATCGAACTGTTTCACCCACATTTGTATTTCCTCCTGTGTTTTTCATGCATTGTTGAGATTACGTCATAAGGCGCTAGTACAGCTGGCAGCCCGGTGTAAACGCTCTCTCTTCTTTCTCACACTTATTGTGCTTTATCTCCTATATTTTGTAAATATAGTTAGTATATTTTTTCTATTTTACTGTACGATAGGGACACGCGCTGGAATAGTTTTTTTAATTCAACTGTTTTTGACTTTTTTCGGCTGATTTGAGCGTTTTTTGTTGCGTTCGTTGTGTTGTTGTGACGTGAGCTAGCTCCGAGCGAGCCCCCCCCCCCCCCGCGCCCTCCGGCCGCGCTAAAGTACGGCGTGTCGTCGGTACATGTTTATATACACGTTTATATGAAAGAGGAACTTCACGAACGATCGGGACACGCACTGGAATCGCTTTAAATGAACTTGTTTTGACTTTATTCGGCTGGATTGAGTGTTTTCGTCGTGTCGTTGCGATGTGTCTTGGCTCTGAGTCCCCCGGCTCCGGCCCCGCCCCCCGGCTCCGACCCCGCCCCCCGGCTCCGGCCCCGCCCCCCGGCCGGTGCCGTACCGCGTTTCCACAAAGGAGGAACTCATGAAACTGCGGAGAACAGTCGTCTTACCCGGAGATCGTCACGTTATCCCGTCGCAATACTGACCTAACCTAATACTGATGTGCAATTCTGTCGTATGTGCAATTGCTGTTGGAATTCATGTGCAATTACTGTGAAATTCATGTGCAATCTATGTGCTGTCGTGACACATATTCATGTGCAATTACTGTTGTGATCACATGCAATGGTATTTATTTATTTATTTATTTGTCTATGGGAGTTTTTTATTTATTTATAGGAGATCTTCTACTGAAAGTGTTTTTCAGACTTCCTATAAGTGATCTGTTCTTCTGTTGTATCTACCTCTGTATCTACCTGCGTTGCACCAATGAAATTTCCCCATGTGGGACAATAAAGGAATATCTTATCTTATCTTAGATAAACATGGGCGTGACCCTATGACCCCTACTGAAGCTGTTCCTGACCCTCTGGAGCCTTTGTGAAGCTGAGACTCTAGAGTTTTGGACTCTGAAGTCTGTTTAACTCAAATATAAGTAGTAACAAGCTCTGCCCAGAGGAATTCAGACTTTAAATCCCACTTAGATTTTCTTTGTTTAATATATGAATGAGTAAAGCTGGTGTTATAGGATCAGCTCATTGACACTAGATTTAGATATATTGGTGAGTTTTGACGGTTCTCTTTTAAAACCTGAAGGTAAATTCACTCAAATTGGGTTTTAGGGACTTGTAATAAAGCAAAAATGTCCAAGCGGAATCCAGATAAAAGTCCTTTTTTATTTGTGGCTTTGGAGAATAAAGTGACCCTGATGCTTCTTAGAATGAGTGCTTTGACTAGAAATAAGAGGGTTACAACTTTATTTGTATGTACAGCACATCAAGCAGCTCGAGAGTTCCCTTTTATAAGATGGTGGACAAAATGGAATAAATATAGGAAAATTCCAACGTCCCTCGTGAGGATTAATATCAATGTAAGACAAAATAAAGTAGACAAAATAATGTCAACATATCAAGAACATTTGAAAAGAAAAGGGTAAGTCTTTAATCCAACTTTAGCAGCTTAGAGTGGGTGTTGCTGTAAGAGTGGGCGGGGCTGGCATGCTTTACATTTGTTTAACCTTATCTGTGAGTTTTATTGCACCTTGATATGACGAGCGCGGTCACAAGTTCAGGTTTGGTTTGCGCTGCACACGCTGGACTCTAAACAGGCGTGAGCGACCAAACACTACAACTCACGGACAGGTAAAGTTTATTTCAAATGATTCTCGTCTGTTTATAAAATCTCACTGCACTTTTGAAGAGGATGAAGAAAAAAGAAGGCTCAGTTCACATTGTGATGTGCAATTATGTCATTTTCGACTCTCAGAGGCTGAGTTCACATTTATCAACTTGTTCTTCTGACTCACATCGATGAAATGTGCAAAGAAACTTAACAAGTTTTACAAGAGCTCAGTCATTTGAGAAACTTTTTCATTTTTATAATGATGAGAAAACATGTCATGGCATTTAACGTTTCAGCTCAAGTAAAATGTGTTGATTGTCTAAATTGTCTGCTTGGAGGCTGATGTCCAATTACAGCAGGTAAGACTGGGTGGAGCGCTCCATTTCTCCACCTGGAATGCCAAGTTCAGGCACTGAAGGAAATTATAAAGCTGGACCCTTCACCAGAACAGTTACATAGAGTCGTGTCAGTGCAATCCCTCGTTTGTCCAGGAGGGTTCCATTGTAAAAAAAAAAAGATTCAGTTGAATCATCTGGACTCTCATCCGAGAGTCATTCTCAATCTGCGAATCAAGACCGGGAACTCAGTATTTATCCTACTCTGAGTAGGCCCTGCCCACCGGGCGGGACCTCCTGATGAAAAGGTGTTATTGGTTTCACCAGAAACTAAACCTCTTTGTTTACTATCAGTCCTTTAAAGGGCTATCAGCCTCCTATTGTCCCGGGCTCATTATCCCTCCTCACTGAGTACCTGATTAGCATCCAAATGCCCTGGGCGTCTATCTCTCCAGGAATTCAAAAGCCCATTATAAACCTTAAACCATAAATCTTAAACCACCCTTTCTACAGACTGTATCCTGGGGAAGCTATTTCATGCATTTATGGCCTTCCAAAAATCCACAAAATAGATGTTCCATCTGTGCAGCACAGATTCCATCACGTACAATGTGGCCAAGCATTTAACAACTATCTTGGCTCCATTGGTGAGGAACTCAGAACATTATGTAGAAAACACACATCATTTTGTGGACAAAGTGAAACATCTCCAACACATTTGCAAACTATTAGACATCTGTCTTAAATAACGATTTTTTTCAGCAAATTTTGTATCATATTTCCTCGTGGCGTGGATAAATCATTTGTCCTGCCACGTATCAATCATAAAACGCACCTACCGCTCAACTGCAGCCTCGTCAGGCTCGTCCCCATGTTTCCGCGTGCCTAAGCGCATGGATCTATCATAATATAGTTCCCTCAGTGTACGGGGCAAAATGAAGACGGAGAAAGACAGTTCAAGCTGACTCAGAAGTGGACAGAAATCTGCGGGAGACGAGCGATGCGATGCGCTCCGTTGCGCTAATAAACAAACACACGTGTGTGTTGTATCAGTCCGCACGGGGGAGTGCGCCTGCGTTCTCAAATCGCCGAAAAATCGTCCATACCGCCTTTAACACCACTTACTTTCAATTCCATGGACAATTTTACAGACAGATTCATGGCTGTGCCATGGGCTCTTCCGTCTCTCCCATAGTGGCCAACCTGTACATGGAGCACTTTGAGAAGAAGGCACTGGCCTCCTTCTCAGCCACTGCCCCAAAACATTGATCGATGATACATTTGTAACAATCAAGAAACAAGAGCTGAAGCCTTCTAAGAGCACATCAATGCATGAGAACCGCTTGGCCTTTCTAGATTGTTCCACTATCAGAGGAGAGGACGGGAAGCTCCAAATCTGCTCTTTGGCTCTAACCACCCACAGCACCACCTGGAGGTGATCAGAAGAGGTGCCCACCAGCTCAGAGCCCAAGAGGTGCCCACCAGCTCAGAGCCCAAGAGGTGCCCACCAGCTCAGAGGGAAAGAGGAAAGAGGAAAAACATGTCCGGAATGCCCTCTCAGCCTGTGGTTACCCCGCTTGGGCTCTCAACAGAGTGAAGAGAACCAAAAAGCAAGACAAAAGGGACAAAAGGGAAATAGACAGAGAATGAAGGGTGTTTCTGTCCCTTATGTCTCGGGACTATCAGAAAAACTGCAAAGAATTTTTAGACAACATGAAATCCCTGTTTATTTTAAACCAGGAAACACTTTAAGACAAAAACTGGTTCATCCTAAGGACAAGATTCAACACAAAAACAGAGCAATGTAGTTTATTCTGTCCAATGTAGTGAAGAAAACTGTAAAGAGCGCCACATAGTGAGACTAAACAGCCACTGCACAAGAGGCTTTATCAGCACAGAGGACACTGGAGTTCAGGATCACAGAGCGCTGTGCATCTTCATCTTAAAGACACAAACCACTCTATCAAAGACAGTGAGGAGAGGATTCTAAGCAGGACAAAAGATGCTTTGAAAGAAGAGTTAAAGAGGCAATCTTTGTTCAAAAAGGAAATCCGTCCTTGAACAAAAACGGTGGTTTAAGATTCAACCTTCCGGCCATTTATAATTAAATTTTGAATCCCTGGAGAAGTAGACGCCCAGGGCATTCAGATGCTGATCAGGTACTCAGGGAGGCGAGAGAGTGAGCCAGGTACAATAGAGGCTGATGGCCCATTAAAGGACTGTTTGGAAACAAAGAGGTTAGTTTCTGGTGAAACAAAAAAACACCCTGTATCTGGAGGTCCAGCCCGGTGGGCAGGGCCTACCCAGAGAAGGATAAATATCTGAGTTACCGGTCTTGATTCGCAGATTGAGAATGACTCTTGGATGAGTGTCGAGACGTTTTGCTTTTCCTAAAAAACAGAGTCAATTTGAAACAACTGAATCTTTTTCTACTACATAGAGTGTCGTTAACTCTAAACACAGTCAGTGCTATTAAATTAGCACTAAACCCAAATTAATAAGTCCACAAATATAACAAATTAAGACTTTTCTACCACGTACAGTCATGAACTCCAACCTGACGAGGGTCCAGCAGAGGGCGCTGTGCCAGGAGCTGGGAGCAGGAGTGAAGCTCACGATGCTCTTCAAAGCCTCCATCCACGGCTTCACCGGAACAGCCTTCCACCAGCGCTGTGACACCCGAGGGCCCACTGTGTCTGTGGGCTACAACGGCACGTGTTCGGAGGCTACACCAGCGCCCCCTTCAGTCAGACTGGAGCATATGTCAACGACCAGAAGGCTTTTCTCTTTACGTTCAAAGAAGTCAAGCTGATCAAATATGCTCCTGTTAACTGCACTTATGCTGTCAGAATGATCAGTAAATCTGGTCCATATTTTGGTGAAGATTTGATTCTCATGAATGGAGGTACAGCTGTGGTTCACAGTAATCCAGGAAACTACTACAAATTCCCTGCTGCAGAAATGCACGGAAACGACCTGCAGCTGATCGAGTGTGAGGTTTACCAGGTGGAAGGTATCGACAACTAAAGTCTGCTTTTTGTTTTCCCTTGTGGATATAAAGTTAGAGTGCTGTTCTTTGTCTGACACAGAAACCACTGAACTTGAGAAGCCCTGGAGAGCTGTAGTTTGGGAGTCACAGTAAGTACGCCTGTTTTGTTGGATGAGCAGAGTTTGGAGCCGTTTGTTTTCTGTCTATGAGAGAATGATAGGCAAAGCTGCTAGTTTTGACGTTGATAACAGAAATTAAACATCTTAATCAATATTGTTTTATGAGGATATTTCAGGTTAATAACAGCCACATGCTTGTCTGACCTGTACCTGTGACCAGGAAGAGGCTGGAGCTGATGGACAGTGTCAAGACGCACAAGCCTCTGTCCAGCGCCGTGTCCCAGGTGCGAGTGCTGCTCGTGGGGCCAGTGGGAGCAGGAAAGTCCAGCTTCTTCAACTCCATTAACTCTGTGTTCAGAGGTCATGTGACCAGCCAGGCCATGGCAGGCTCCAGCACCACCTGCCTCACCACCCAGGTACTGCACCACCAGGTACTGCACAAGTTCCTTCCCATGTGGAGAAAGTAGCGGTTGTCTCACTTGTGAGTCTGAGGCAGTGTAAGTGTTTTTTTTGAGAACAGCATTGATGGTTTTGTGTCCTCAACAGTTCCGCGCGTTTTCTGTGAAAGCTGGACGTAATGGAAAGCCGCTGCCAATCATCCTGTGTGACACCATGGGATTGGAGGACAGCACGGGGGTGGGACTTGATATTGATGACATCAACAGCATCCTCAAAGGCCACATGCCGGACGGTCACCAGGTAAAACTCTTTCTCTTCTTAGTCAAACATGTCGTACATGACCTAAGCAGCTCTCCTCTGGACTCAGTTCAACTCGTCTGTTCCTCTGCACTCGGAGTCCCACGGCTACCGTAAGTCTCCAGAGCTGAAGGACAAGATCCACTGTGTGGTCTATGTCCTGGACTCCTCTGACACTTTACTCCTCTAAATGTAAAGTGTGGCTGTGCAGGGATCCCTCAGCTAGCTCTGGTCACCAAAGTGGACGAAGCCTGTCCATTAGTGAAGGACGACCTGACCAATGTCTACAAGAGCGGATACCTCAGTGATCTGGTAATGATTTCATTCATGGCATACTCATTTTCACACTTGCTTTTGTATCGTTTACTAAAGTTTGTAGATTAGTCCAGAGCTATAAAACATCAAAGACAATTGTATTTAAAAAAGTATTTCTCCAGGGATACAAAATTCCATTATCAGAATCAGTATCAGAAAAACGTTTATTGCCATCGTCAATGAACAAAATTCACAAACAGGAACTCACAACAACCAGATATAAAACACAAGTAAAAATTAAGTTAAAAATTGGCTCGATATGTACAGTTGTACAGATATATATATGTATGTAGTGCAGAAGTGAACAGTGCAGTGAGTGAATAAATTATAGTTAAAGTGTTTAGGCAGTGTTCATGAGTCCAACTGCAGAGGGAAAGAAACTGTTCTTGTGGCGGGAGGTTCTGGTCCGGATGGACCATAGCCTCATGCCTGGGGGGAGTGGCCTCCTGCCTGAGGGGAGTGGCCTCCTGCCTGAGGGGAGTGGCTTGAATAGTCCATGTCCAGGGTGAGAAGGGTCGGCTGTGAACCCTGGAGATGTACAGGTCCTGCAGAGATGGAAGTCCGCGGCCGATCACCTTCTCAGCAGAGGGCGCTGTAGTCTCTGTTTGTCCCTGGCTGTGGCTCCAGCGTGCCACATGGTGAAGGAGGAGGTGAGGATGGACTCAATGATGGCCGTATAGAACTGCACCATCATCTCTGCTGTCAGCTTTGCTTTCCTCAGCTGCTACAGGAAGTACATCCTCTGCTGGGCCTTCTTGATGAGGAGCTGTTGCCCCCAGTTGAGGTCCTGGGTGATCTTCACTGCATTGCAAAGATTTTTTAGACAACATGAAATCCCTGTTTTTTTTAAACCAGGCAAAACTTTAAGACAAAAACTGGTTCATCCTAAGGACAAGATGCAACACAAAAACAGAGCAATGTAGTTTATTCTGTCCAATGCAGTGAAGAAAACTGTAAAGAGCGCCACATAGTGAGACTAAACAGCCACTGCACAAGAGGCTTTATCAGCACAGAAGACACTGGAGTTCAGGATCACAGAGCGCCGTGCATCTTCATCTTAAAGACACAAACCACTCTATCAAAGACAGTGAGCAGGACAAAAGATGCTTTGAAAGAAGAGTTAAAGAGGCAATCTTTGTTCAAAAAGAAAATCCGTCCTTGAACAAAAACGGTGGTTTAAGATTCAACTTTACGATTGTTTATAATGGAATTTTGAATCTCTGGAGAAGTAGACGCCCAGGGCATTCAGATTCTAATCAGTTACACAAGGAGGAGAGAGAGTGAGCCAGGTACAATAGGAGGCTGATAACCCATTAAAGGGCTCATAGTAAACAAAGAGGCTAATTTGATAGAAAACATAGAGGTTTAGTTTCTGTTGAAACCAATAACACCTTTTCATCAGGAGGTCCCACCCCGGTGGGCAGGGCCTACTCAGAGTAGGATAGATATCTGAGTTCCCGGTCTTGATTCGCAGATTGAGAATGACTCTCGGATCCAAATGACTACGACTGAATCTTTTCCTACATTCTTAATTAGCGCGACAGATCGCATCATCTCTCGTTACTGCAAATTTCCGTCTCTTCTGAGCTCGAACACAGTCTTTCTCTGTGTCATGTTTGTACTGTAACTGAAGGAACAGCATATCAACCACGCATGTGCAGCCATGGAAACGTGCTGCTATAGGAACGAGGCTGCAGGTGTGCAGTAGCACGCAGGGAATAATTGACATGTGGGAGAACTACTCGGCTGTCCACGCCACCAGGAAATGAGACTCAGATTTGGCACCAAAAATCCTCTATTATTCCTTTAAGTTTGTCTACGACAAATACGTTTTTTTCAGCTCCATAGAGGGCACCACCGAGCAATTTTTATTTATCTATTTTTCACCAACCCATCAAAATAAATTGACTTTTCGTTAATATTCAGTGCATACAATTTGGGTTTGATATTAAAAACAGAACCTTGAAATGAGAGCTGTATCTTTTGATATTTTGTTCGCTAGAGAAGCCTCTTTTCAGATTGGGGCCTCATCCACACATCGTTGTGTTCAGCTCATAAATCTGCACACGCTGTAGTTTGGCTTTTCCAATAACAAATGTTTTAAAAAGACGAGTCGTGCTCCCATGTAAATGGATATTTTAGGTGTTGCTACAGAGCCCGGGGCCTTCACTCGTGTTGTTTACTGCTTGTTGTGTGTCTGTGTGTCCTCAGTTTCAGGAGGCCAGTACTCGCCTGGGCCTGCCCTTGTCCTGTGTGCTCCCTCTGAAGAACTACAGTGAGGAGCTGGAGCTGCAGCTGCCTGTGGACCTCCTGCTGCTCTCCGCTCTGCAGCAGATGCTCCGCTTCACAGACAACTACTTTGATGACCTCTGCGATCGCCTCGCAAATGCTTTATCATGATTCCTGTGTCTCTGTAACCAAAGACCAACCCGGCACGGGCCCAGACCAAACTGACTGAGGGTGCATTCGAGCTTCAAATGGGTGTAAAGACAATATAAAGACATTAAATACCATTATTTTACATGCAAAAATGAGGGTGCAATGCCCCCTTTTGCACCCTTTCCTAGAATGTTCCACAGTCTGGCATTAAACGTATCTCTCCATAGAGACTTACATGTTAATGTTATAGTATAAAATATAAAATGTATTAAACAGAAATCTGCATTTTCTCTGAGCTCTGGTGTGTGTTTGTGCAGAAAGAGACAGAAGTGAGAGAGAGAATGAGAGAGAGAGAGAGAGAGAGAGAGAGGGAGAGAGAGAGAGGGAGAGAGAGAGAGGGAGAGAGAGGGAGAGAGAGAGAGGGAGAGAGGGAGAGAGGGAGAGAGAGAGGGAGAGAGGGAGAGAGAGAGAGGGAGAGAGAGAGAGAGGGAGAGAGAGAGGGAGAGAGGGAGAGAGAGAGAGAGAGAGAGGGAGAGAGAGAGCGAGAGAGAGAGAGCGAGAGAGGGAGAGAGAAAGCGAGAGAGAGAGAGAGAGAGGGATAGCGACGCAGATAATCACGTGACTGACGCAGAGTTAAGTTTCACTTTCTCAGAATCTGTGGATTTGAACCGTCAGACTCTAAAGAGAGAGACACATTTATATTTCTCTGCGTCTGAGGGACACGTGCGGCTCAGGTAAGAGTGAACCATTTTAAGAGTTAAACTTTACACCGTATCTATGATGAAGTCTGTAGAAGTTCAGTTTATTATTTACAATTGTAACAACTCACTGAGTTGTTATTGTCTGAGTTGAACTCAGAATGTTTCATAAAACAGACTTTGTGAAACTCGGCAGGGAAACGCCTTAAGTATATTTCTAAGCCATAATATTTATATCAAGACAAATTAAAATGGTTGTATAAGAACACGCTTTACCTTAGATAAAATCGCACTCTTTTTGGGGAAACTTGTTACACGACGTCCAAAGAACAGACACATTAGTCAAAACAAGGTTAAAAAGGTGAAAGTAGAAGTGTAAAACACCAGGACCTGTTCATCAGAAGTGGCCAGCTCCACCTCAGAAGAGCCACAGGGGGGCGCCAGTGCACACTCGCGTTGTGCCTCCACGGTTATAAAAACACTAACTAATAAACTAAAATAATAATCATTTTGAGCCACAGGGGAAAGACATGCACGTGTTAGGTAAAAATTGGTGACTCTAAATTTGACCCTAGTGAATGAATGTGAGAGTGAACTGTCTGTAACGTCTATGTCTCTGTGTTGGCCGTGCGACGAGTTTGACCACTGTCCAGGGTGTGCCCCGCCTAAGGCCCGAAGTCACTGGGATAGGCTCCAGTCACCCGCGACCCCGAAAGGGAACAAGCGGTAGAAAATGGATGGATGGATGATCATTTTGATAATCCAGTCCAATCCATCTTTATTTGTAAAGCACATTTTACCAACACAAAGTCTCCAAAGTGCTGCACAGAGAACAAGACAAGCACAGGTAAAATAATATGTTAAAAACAAAGAAAGAAATATATAAATAAATATTTTTTTTTTAAAACAACAACGTACAAACAGAATAAAAACTAATTAGAAACAACATAAAATATATAGAATAATAAAAGACGGTCAGAGGACCACACAATTCTCAAGCCGGGACTTAAAAGCATCAACTGAAGGTGCGGTCTTTATGTGGGAGGAGGAGTCTTTATGTGGGAGGAGGAGTCTTTATGTGGGAGGAGGAGTCTTTATGTGGGAGGAGGAGTCTTTATGTGGGAGGAGGAGTCTTTATGTGGGAGGAGGAGTCTTTATGTGGGAGGAGGAGTCTTTATGTGGGAGGAGGAGTCTTTATGTGGGAGGAGGAGTCTTTATGTGGGAGGAGGAGCGTTCCAAAGTTTGGGGCCGTCTACAGGAAAGGCCCCGTCACACTGGCCCTCAGACCTCAGCGAGCGCAGGAGTGTAGGGAACAATAAGGTCTGAAATATACACGGGGAACAGTCCATGAAGCGCTTTAAAATACAACACTAACATTTTAAAATCAACTCTAAAATGAAGGCGGAGCCAGTGCAGTGAGGATAAAATGGGTGTAATATGTTCTTTAGGACATGTGTCAGTTAAAAGACGTGCGGCGGACTTTTGAACTAACTGTAAGCGTGACAGGTTAGCGCTCAAGACTAAATCTGAGACTAAACGTCGATCAATTGGTCGACTAAAAAGGGGCGTGGCAAAAACTCTCAAACTCTTATGACCCAAACTGGGGAGTCAACTGTTCACGCCGAAAAGTGTCGTCTACCTCTTTACGTAGAAACACCAGAAAACACCGACTCCTCCGCCAACTTACTCCACACCTTCTGCCGCGCTGCTCCGCCCGAATAGATCCTCTGAATAAAAGATGAAGTCGACTAACGCACGCTTTGGTCGACTAAACGACTAAAGGTCAGCGGCCCTAACGAGATCAGGGCCAAGTCTGCGATTCGGCTCTAAACTCTCTTCTTTTCTCCTCAGCACCATGTCGTTTAGTTTTAGTTCTGCTGCGTCTGCTACACCTTCCTCTGTTACTGGTCCGTCTGCTACACCTTCCTTTGTTACTGGCCCGTTTGCTCCACCTTCCTTTGGAGGAGCGGCACACTCCTTCACCTCCTCCACCTCCTCCTCCACCACGTCTTCTACACCAAACCCGACACCGCCACTCTTCAACCTGGGCACGGCCGTCAGCTCAACGGAGAAGGAAACCCGGACGACGCCCGGATCGAACGGTTCACGTAAGACGAGTCATTTACTGTGGGAAATTACAAACAGACTGACCTTCTGCCACCTAATACTCTAGAACAGCGGTGTATAGGTTGAGCTCGTGTTCAGGGGGGTCTATAATATTCTAGAACAGCAGTGTATCGGTAGAGCTCGTGTTCAGTGGATTCTATAATATTCTAGAACAGAGGTGTATCGGTTGATCTCGTGTTCAGTGGGGTCTATAATATTCTAGAACAGCAGTGTATCGGTTGAGCTCGTGTTCAGTGGGGTCTATAATACTCTAGAACAGCAGTGTATCGGTTGAGCTCGTGTTCAGTGGGGTCTATAATATTCTAGAACAGCAGTGTATCGGTTGAGCTCGTGTTCAGTGGGGTCTATAATACTCTAGAACAGCAGTGTATCGGTTGATCTCGTGTTCAGTGGGGTCTATAATATTCTAGAACAGCAGTGTATCGGTTGAGCTCGTGTTCAGTGGGGTCTATAATACTCTAGAACAGAGGTGTATCGGTTGAGCTTGTGTTCAGTGGAGTCTATAATACTCTAGAACAGAGGTGTATCGGTTGATCTCGTGTTCAGTGGGGTCTATAATATTCTAGAACAGCAGTGTATCGGTTGAGCTCGTGTTCAGTGGGGTCTATAATACTCTAGAACAGAGGTGTATCGGTTGAGCTCGTGTTCAGTGGGGTCTATAATATTCTAGAACAGAGGTGTATTGTTGAGCTTGTGTTCAGTGGATTCTATAATATTCTAGAACAGCGGTGTATCGGTTGAGCTCGTGTTCAGTGGGGTCTATAATATTCTAGAACAAAGGTGTATCGGTTGATCTCGTGTTCAGTCGGGTCTATAATATTCTAGAACAGCGGTGTATAGGTTGAGCTCGTGTTCAGTGGGGTCTATAATATTCTAGAACAAAGGTGTATCGGTTGAGCTCGTGTTCAGTGGGGTCTATAATATTCTAGAACAGCGGTGTATCGGTTGAGCTCGTGTTCAGTGTGGTCTATAATATTCTAGAACAAAGGTGTATCGGTTGATCTCGTGTTCAGTCGGGTCTATAATATTCTAGAACAGCGGTGTATCGGTTGATCTCGTGTTCAGTGTGGTCTATAATATTCTAGAACAAAGGTGTATCGGATGATCTCGTGTTCAGTGAATTTAAATATCCGTGCGAGTTTGTGTCGTGGAATAAACGGTGATGAAATGAACTGAAAAACGTCTTTGACTCAAACAGGAAGAACGTCTCTGAGGAAAGACGTCATCAACATTCTCGGAGAGTCGCCACTTGATGCTGTTGTCACGTTGTACGGCCCCGCCTCTTCTTGTCTCCATGGAGATGTTATGCCTTTGCCTGGAATGTTACACAGTATGGCATTAAACTTCAATTGAAGCATCCATGGAGGTAACGCCAGAACTTTAGTGTCCTACTGTAGAACATTCCGGGCAAACCCACCAATAAAATCTCTTTGGGGAAAAGCAGGTGGCAGAAAAGTTACGTAGTGCATCTTTAAATAATACATATTTTTTTGGCTTCTTTTCCAGAGAGCAGTTCTTCATCCAAGCATCGCACTCCGTGGAGAGGCGTGACGTGGACAGAGGAGTAGGTTACACTGAATGTCCTGAAAGAAGAAGTCTGTGGGAAAATGAAAGTTTTTGTAGTAATATAATTAACATAAGTACTATAAGTAATAAATTAATCAAGATTTAACATTTAAGAGAAACTGAATTATGACAGAAGGAGGACATTAATATTGTGACTGAATGTGTTTTGGCTGCAGAGAGAGGGTCTCCCTGGTGGAGAGGCTGTCCTCTTACGCCCCCTGCAGTCGGGACGTGGCACAGGCGCGTGTCCTCCTGCTGGGACCAGTGGGCTCGGGAAAGTCCAGCTTCATCAGCTCAGTGCAGTCTGTGTTTGATGGAAGAGTCACTAACAGAGCCATGGTGGGACACGGCGCCACCTGCTTCACACAGAAGGTAGTGCGAAGATGGAGAACTTTACAGGAGCCAATGAAGGACTCATTTTTACGCTAAGTTCTCTCTTTTAACCCTGTTCTTACTCTGTTCCTCGTCACAAACTCAGCAGGAGCACATTTAGCTTCATTCACTGTTTGATAAAGTCCTCTCCCCTCCGAGCGTCAGAAACACTCCGTTCTGAATCTCCTCCATAACTGACGTTTTCTCCATCTGTGACTGAGAATCTTCTGCTGTTTTTAACTCCACAAATCATCTCCAGACTCGCTCTGTTCAGTACAATCGCGTGGCATCTCCGAGAAAACTCTCCAGTTGCTCATTATTAACCTCTGCGGCCAGTAGATGGCGCGAGTTAGTGCCGTGGGAAACAGCAGAGAAACAGATTTTAATTTAGTTCACTAACCTTTTTTTAGTTCTTAAATATGAGCTTTCAAAGTAAAAGTATGTAAGTAGCAATCTTTCAAAAAGGGGCTGCACCTGATTTTCTCTTTACAGCTCCACGTGTATCACTCCTTATAATGCAGTCGCCGTCCCGGGTAACGCTAACAAACATTAGCATGCTAACGGCAGACTTCCTGCTTTGATGATCTCATTTTCACCTGGTTAGAGGCTTTTACAATAAATCTGTGCTGAGAGCAAACTGATTTGACTTAGACACATTAAATGAACACTGTTCTTCTCATTAAGTAGAAATCCAAGGCCCCAGTGTTGTTCAACTCCAAGACTCATTTGAATTTGAGTTCAGCCGTGAAAATTAAAGTTTGAAGCTGCAGCTATTGTTATTGTTAACTTTAAAATGACTACTTAATGACATCACAATGTGGAACAAAGCATTTTGAGCTTTGGGGGTGAATGAAACAAAACACAACTCTGTGAATGTTTTTGATGAACATTCTCACAGGAGTCAAGTTTGTGTTGTACAGACCTTTCATCTGGAATGTTCTGCAGTAGAGCATTATGAAAACATGAAGAAAGTTACACGGTGCATCTTTTGGAACCAACTCTAACTCCCTGTGGAATCTCAGCCATGTTTAATCATGTTGACTGTAGAAGCTGACCTTTGACCTGTGTGTTTGTTTGTTTGTTTGTTTGTGTGTGTGTTTGTGTGTCCAGTTGCAGTGTTTCCCTCTGCGAGCCCCCGACACCACGCCTGCTCTGGAGCTGTGGGACTCCGCGGGCTTTGGAGACGTGAGTGGACCCAGTCTGCAGCAGCTGCTCAGCGTGGTCAAAGGACACGCCCCCGAAGGATACACGGTACACACCAGATGCCCTTCCGCACGCTTATCACTGCTCTCACCACTGACATGTATTTTAAAGAAGACAGTTAGAATAGATATTGGCGGTGGCTCCCGTCTATGACACGGGCAGTTCATTATGGACGGATCATCATCAACAGCCATTATCAATCTAAAGCCCCCAAACAGACATTGAAAAACTGTAGAACAAAGTGTGTCTGTGGGTGTGTGTGTTATTACCCCCAGATTTCTAACTTGGTTTGTAGGTTTTAGAGCGAGACTCTGGAGGTGACGCTAACACTTTCTCTTTGTTTCTGTGGAACAAAGACCATGATTTCAGTCTTGTCTGAGTTAAGCTGGAGAAAGTTGTTTTGCTCCACACACTGACTCTGGCACCAGCAGGAGGCCGGTCCACACACTTATCTGTTGGATGCAGTGACAGAGTGAATCCACTGGTCCATATTCACCTGCCGACAGTGAAACATAGATCTGACTCGTCTGCATCATTGTGATAGGACACATTTTCACTGCGTATCAACTGACCTAACGGCAGCATGTAGAGGTTGAACAGAAGGGATCCCAGGACTGACCCTTGGGGCACACCACAGGTCAGGGGCAAGACTGCTCTTCTTTAGGAGAGGCTTTATGACCGCAGTTTTCAAAGACATTAGGAATGTTCCAGATTGAAGCGACATGTTACTATGTTAGTGAGTGGTGCTAATAAACAGTTCAGGACAGACTTTAGAAATCTGGAGGGTCACAGATGGAAGCAGCATGTAGATGAACTCAGACTGGTGATGATATCCTGGACAGTTTTGTCAGTTACAGGTGCAAAGTGAGTCAGCTCTAAGTGTCTAGGTGGTTCTAGGGTTATTTTTTGGATTGTGGGATTGTGTGCAGTTCAGACCAGACCAGGCGCTGAGCTCGGACACAGAGGGCTACATAAAGAGGCCGGGGCTGAGGGAGCAGATGCACTGTGTGGCTTTTGTCCTGGACGCCTCCAAAGTCTTCGGGGGCTCCTACTCCAAAGGCATCGGCGTTTTCCTCCAGGAGCTGCGACGCTACATCAGTGACCTGGGTGAGCCGCACGCACACAACAGACACCACAGACATCGCCCTTTTACTGACGCAGTTTGGCTGTGTTTTCAAAGGAATCCATCAGGTGGTTCTTCTCACTCACGTCGACAAAATCTGCAGCGAAACTAAGAAGGACGCATCCGAAGTTTACAAGAGCAGCGTCGTTCAAGAAATGGTAATGTGCAAATGCAGCAAGGAAAAAAAACTGTGGTTATGATTTTGGCAGATTGAATTGGCAATTATGGCAAACCACCTTTACCTTCAATGGTGGAAAGAGCTCTGACTCAGACTGCGCTCACACACCACTAATTAAAACTGTGACTGACGCGGGACTAAAACAGTTGAACGCAGCCAGATATCTCACACTTGTGGTCAAAAATCACATCAAACATGATCAATATTATGTGCAGCACTTTTACCACACACAGGGAAAGCTTCAGGCACGGGCCACGTATCTGTCCGTCACCTTTGACCTGTGCTAATCACAGATGCTAATCACAGATGCTAATCCTTTATTATCATACTGTACGCTGCTATTGTATGTTTGCTTTGTTCAATGTAATTTGTTGTTGTGTAAATGTCAGAACCACAGACGACAGTAAATGTTAGGACTGTTTACGTTAGCGACCGGAGCGAAGATGGCTGCCGGTGGCACTGGTCACATGACTGCCAGGACGACGCCTTCATTTTGTCAGTCGAATGTTTGAACTGTGATTAAAAAAAATGTGTTCTATCCGACCGTACAAGGCAGTTGTGAGGCCAAACCTGAGAATCCGTTGCTTTGTTTGACTGTTGGTGTTTGCAGACGACTAAAGCGGCGGAGCTGGTGGGCATGTCTCCGTCCTCTGTGGTGCCCGTGAGGAACTACTGGTGTGAGCTGGAGCTGAACCTGAGCTCAGATGTGCTGCTGCTCCGAGCGCTGGAGCTCCTGGTGCAGTACACGGACATGTTCTACAGGGAGCAGCAGAGAGGCGCTCTGAAAATCAAAACGCCCGGGATTAAGAGTGACTTTTGAAGTTTATGATCAACTGACATGTTCCAGTGAAATGCATAATTGTACTTCCTTGTTGGACACGAGCACAAATATGACATAGTTCATTACACGGCCGTTACCTAGCAACCAGACCGTAAACAAGAGCCAAAACTCCACATAAATGACACACCGTTCTGATCTGACACACAATAAGACCATAAAACACATTTATTTAGTCCAACCATGGTTTAAACTGTCTCTGTGTCGCACACTGATGACATCAGAGGGATTCAGCTCCACTTCCTGTCATTTTAAACTCTTAAAAAAAGAAAATCACAGAAACCTGTTGTCTGCTTTTTAACCACTTTGTGTCGTACGTTGTGTTCATAACAGAACAAGTCATAGAGTGTTTTTTAAATCCTTAATTAAATTAAATTACTCACTGTTAACCTCCATCACGCCTTTAAACTTTATATATAATATATATATATATATATATATATATATATATATATATATATATATATATATATATATATATATATATATATATATATATGTATGTATATATATGTATATATATATATATATATGTATATATATATATGTATTTATATTGTTTTAGTTTATGGGATCAAATAATTGTAGAACAATTAAACTGTTGTTCATTAAACTTAAGGGAGTGTCTGCAGAGCCGCGGCGCGCGGCCGAAACTGCCATATTATTTTTGTGCCGGCCGCGCGCGGCTCCTGAAACTGCGCCGCTATTTGACCGCGTTTTAGCGCCGTTTTAGACCGCGCCGGGTTAAGGTTAGGGTTAGGGTTAAGGGTTAGGGTTAGGGTTAGGGTTAGGGTTAGGGTTAGCCATGAGGCTATAACAGGCTATAAGGGAAATGCCGCGGTCCCTGAAACTGCGCGGCCATTTGACCGCGCCGCGGCTCTCCAGCCACGGCCTAAACTTAAACATGTTTTATAATCTCATTTCTTAATATTTTCAATAAACATTTTCTAACAAATTGTTCCTTGTTCCCAGAGTCACTTACACATGCTCCTCTGATCATCCCAGAGTCACCTACACATGCTCCTCTGATCACCCCAGTGTCACCTACACATGCTCCTCTGATCATCCCAGAGTCACCTACACATGCTCCTCTGTTCACCCCAGTGTCACCTACACATGCTCCTCTGATCACCCCAGAGTCACCTACACATGCTCCTCTGTTCACCCCAGTGTCACCTACACATGCTCCTCTGATCACCCCAGTGTCACCTACACATGCTCCTCTGATCATCCCAGAGTCACCTACACATGCTCCTCTGATCACCCCAGAGTCACCTACACATGCTCCTCTGTTCACCCCAGTGTCACCTACACATGCTCCTCTGATCATCCCAGAGTCACCTACACATGCTCCTCTGATCACCCCAGAGTCACCTACACATGCTCCTCTGATCACCCCAGAGTCACCTACACATGCTCCTCTGTTCACCCCAGTGTCACCTACACATGCTCCTCTGATCATCCCAGAGTCACCTACACATGCTCCTCTGATCACCCCAGAGTCACCTACACATGCTCCTCTGTTCATCCCAGAGTCACCTACACATGCTCCTCTGATCACCCCAGAGTCACCTACACATGCTCCTCTGATCATCCCAGAGTCACCTACACATGCTCCTCTGATCACCCCAGAGTCACCTACACATGCTCCTCTGTTCACCCCAGTGTCACCTACACATGCTCCTCTGTTCATCCCAGAGTCACCTACACATGCTCCTCTGATCATCCCAGAGTCACCTACACATGCTCCTCTGTTCATCCCAGAGTCACCTACACATGCTCCTCTGTTCATCCCAGAGTCACCTACACATGCTCCTCTGATCATCCCAGAGTCACCTACACATGCTCCTCTGATCATCCCAGAGTCACCTACACATGCTCCTCTGTTCACCCCAGAGTCACCTACACATGCTCCTCTGTTCACCCCAGAGTCACCTACACATGCTCCTCTGATCACCCCAGAGTCACCTACACATGCTCCTCTGATCATCCCAGAGTCACCTACACATGCTCCTCTGTTCATCCCAGAGTCACCTACACATGCTCCTCTGTTCACCCCAGAGTCACCTACACATGCTCCTCTGTTCACCCCAGAGTCACCTACACATGCTCCTCTGTTCATCCCAGAGTCACCTACACATGCTCCTCTGATCACCCCAGAGTCACCTACACATGCTCCTCTGATCATCCCAGAGTCACCTACACATGCTCCTCTGATCATCCCAGAGTCACCTACACATGCTCCTCTGATCATCCCAGAGTCACCTACACATGCTCCTCTGTTCATCCCAGAGTCACCTACACATGCTCCTCTGTTCATCCCAGAGTCACCTACACATGCTCCTCTGTTCATCCCAGAGTCACCTACACATGCTCCTCTGATCACCCCAGAGTCACCTACACATGCTCCTCTGATCATCCCAGAGTCACCTACACATGCTCCTCTGTTCACCCCAGAGTCACCTACACATGCTCCTCTGTTCACCCCAGAGTCACCTACACATGCTCCTCTGATCATCCCAGAGTCACCTACACATGCTCCTCTGATCACCCCAGAGTCACCTACACATGCTCCTCTGATCATCCCAGAGTCACCTACACATGCTCCTCTGATCACCCCAGTGTCACCTACACATGCTCCTCTGATCACCCCAGAGTCACCTACACATGCTCCTCTGATCATCCCAGAGTCACCTACACATGCTCCTCTGTTCACCCCAGAGTCACCTACACATGCTCCTCTGATCATCCCAGAGTCACCTACACATGCTCCTCTGTTCATCCCAGAGTCACCTACACATGCTCCTCTGTTCATCCCAGAGTCACCTACACATGCTCCTCTGATCATCCCAGAGTCACCTACACATGCTCCTCTGTTCACCCCAGAGTCACCTACACATGCTCCTCTGATCACCCCAGTGTCACCTACACATGCTCCTCTGTTCACCCCAGAGTCACCTACACATGCTCCTCTGTTCACCCCAGAGTCACCTACACATGCTCCTCTGATCATCCCAGAGTCACCTACACATGCTCCTCTGATCATTCAGTTTGTGCTGGAATGTTGACAAGTCCAAAGAGACTGAAGCATTTATATCTGATCTTCTGCCTTTGTGTTTGAAATCTGATTCTGCATTACTTCCTGTTCCCCATCTGATTTTCTGTTAAGAGAAACGAAACTTACATTTTCATTTCAAAGTAAAAGCTCAGGAGAAAAGAATGTTTGGAGACTGAAAACTATTTTTTAACCATAATCATTCAAAGCAGTGCAAGTTCAGTAATTTATTTACGTTTATGATCAAATAGTTTTCAGACTCCAAACATTCTTTTCTCCTGAGCTTTTACTTTGAAAGGACAGTGTAAGTTTCGTTTCTCTTCAGATACTTTTCATAAACAGAGACCGTGTTCATCTTCTCCAGTCACGCCCAAGGTAAAGACGGGTTTTCACTTTTACTCTTCTACTTAGAAACTATGACTACAACAGAAACAAATTAGACTGTTTTTATGTTCAGTTTGTCCTTAAACGGGAGCTACATTCTGTTCAGGCCTTTTGTAACACACTGTTTTTACGGCGGCTGCCCACGAGTCCGAAGGTTCACGGGTCCGAAATTTCCCCGAAATTTGAAGGTTCATTAGTCCAAAGATGTGAGTCCGCGCAGCAGGCTCTCCTCGCCTCCCTTTGCCCCACACACTGGCTTTAAGACTGTTCTAGTGTTGATGCACTTTTTATGATTAAACTCACGTATTTTCCATAACCGACTTGTTTCTGTGCATAGCCTGAGTTCCTTATCGTATTATTAATGAATGAATTAACTCCGGGAGTAAACTGTTTTCCAGTAGCCGCGGCGCGGTCAAATAGCCCAGTAGTTTCAGGAGCCGCGGCACAAAATAACAGCAGTTTCGGCCGCGCGCCGCGGCTCTGTAGACACTCCTGTCTTTGCGAGCTGAATGTCCTTTTTGACTACCAACCCTACGGTGATCGGATCACGCCTATTTCTATACTTATAATCAAATGAAGGCATAAAGCGGAGGATTCGAGATGTTCCCTTGTTATTTGTACATACACAGTACAACTTGCGGTGCCACCTGTGAGCAGCTGGTCCACTAGACGTTGTGACCGATTTGATCGGTGCTTGTAAGCAGGTTTTCATTTCAGCTTTGCATCTGTGTGTTCAGTTCATTCAAATGATGAAATATATCAGCCAGGTATGCCAGCTTTGCACACCACTCATTAGTTGCAAGCAGCTTTGAGTAATCCGCCCTCTGATTTGTCAGATATACTTTAAGTTTCTCTCGCAGCTCATACACACGGGCCAGTACCTTGCAGCGCGACAACCATCGGACCTCTGTATGGAACAAGATGGCTTCATGCTCCTCTCCCTTTTCCTCACACAAAGATGCAAATATGCAACTTTCAATGGGCGTGTCTTCACAAAGTTCACAATACGCACAACATCATCCAACACAGGAACTAGATCTGCTGGTAAGGTCTTTGCAACAAGGGCCTCACGGTGCAAAAAACAGTGCGTACCAATAACATCTGGGTTACGAAGCCTTTGACACGCCCGACCATGGCTGCTGCTCCATCAGGCTTCATCTGAACCAGGATTCATCAAACTGAATGAAGCTAAATGTGCTGCAGCTGAGTTTGTGATGAAGGACAATGTGAGAACCGGTTTAGAGGAGAGAAAAAGTCATAATATGATGTTTAAGTGAGGGAATCTCGCTCAACCCGAACAACCGCCGATCCTTAGGAGAAAGTGAATACGTTCTTTTATCCATCAAATCTGTCTTTCTTTTCTCCTAAAGCTCTTGAAGGTCACATACAGTCATGAACTCCAACCTGACGAGGGTCCAGCAGAGGGCGCTGTGCCAGGAGCTGGGAGCAGGAGTGAAGCTCACGATGCTCTTCAAAGCCTCCATCCACGGCTTCACCGGAACAGCCTTCCACCAGCGCTGTGACACCCGAGGGCCCACTGTGTCTGTGGGCTACAACGGCACGTGTTCGGAGGCTACACCAGCGCCCCCTTCAGTCAGACTGGAGCATATGTCAACGACCAGAAGGCTTTTCTCTTTACGTTCAAAGAAGTCAAGCTGATCAAATATGCTCCTGTTCACTGCACTTATGCTGTCAGAATGGTCAGTAACAGTGGTCCATATTTTGGTGAAGATTTGATTCTCATGAATGGAGGTACAGCTGTGGTTCACAGTAATCCAGGAAACTACTACAAATTCCCTGCTGCAGAAATGCACGGAAACGACCTGCAGCTGATCGAGTGTGAGGTTTACCAGGTGGAAGGTATCGACAACTAAAGTCTGCTTTTTGTTTTCCCTTGTGGATATAAAGTTAGAGTGCTGTTCTTTGTCTGACACAGAAACCACTGAACTTGAGAAGCCCTGGAGAGCTGTAGTTTGGGAGTCACAGTAAGTACGCCTGTTTTGTTGGATGAGCAGAGTTTGGAGCCGTTTGTTTTCTGTCTATGAGAGAATGATAGGCAAAGCTGCTAGTTTTAAGGTTGATAATAGATATATAAAACATCTAAAGGATATTTCAGGTTAATAACAGCCACATGCTTGTCTGACCTGTACCTGTGACCAGGAAGAGGCTGGAGCTGATGGACAGTGTCAAGACGCACAAGCCTCTGTCCAGCGCCGTGTCCCAGGTGCGAGTGCTGCTTGTGGGGCCAGTGGGAGCAGGAAAGTCCAGCTTCTTCAACTCCATTAACTCTGTGTTCAGAGGTTATGCGACCAGCCAGGCCATGGCAGGCTCCAGCACCACCAGCCTCACCACCCAGGTACTGCACCACCAGGTACTGCACCACACAAATACTAAACCATCCAGGTGAAACCTCCAGGATTATCACAGAACTACAGATCCTACTCCCACAGACGGACAGAGGCTTATCTAGTACGACAGGTCATCCAGTCAGATGAGGAGCGTCCAGGGTTTTTTTTATAGTTCAGTCATCACAGGAGAAGCAGCAGCAGCTTTGAAAAGACAACAGGTAAACTAAACTATTGAATATTGTTGATGGGGAAAATAGGAGGAAGCAGAGGATGGTGCTCAAAGTGCCATACTTCGCCCAGACACAGCTGCTCCTGGGGCAGTGTAACTAAAACTGGGTTTTATTTAGAACTGGGCAGAGCTTCTGTCTGCCCGAAACACAAGCAGGGCTCTAAGGTCGACCAATCAGTCTCTGCTGGAAGTCCCCAAAGCCAGACTCAAACACTGGGGTATTGGGGGGTCCCAGACTCTGGAACAAACTGCCCCTCGACATGAGCCCCCTCGACAGGCTTAAAAAGTATTTATTCAGACTGGAGTTTAACACTCTGTAATGTAATGCCACTTTATTATGTACAGTTTGTTTTAACTTTTATGTTTCGTATTGCCTTGATCTTTATTGTGAAGCACTTGGGTCACTTTGAGTGTTTGATTGAACAGCAGCCGGGCTTAAGGAAGAGGAAGGTTATAGAAGGATCACTGTTATTACACGCTTAAATTTGCACATAAAATCCAAATCTTGATGTTTACGAGCGTGAAAGACACTTCAAGGGCCTTGAACCCACCACTAAACCTGTTGTTTGGTCATTTGCGTTTACCTGAAACAAATTATAGCCAATTTTATTGGGATTTTAAATAGGCCAATTTATTTATATTTGTGAAAAACCTTTTTTTAAATCCTAATGAAAATGTGCAAAAAATATTTAAAATTAGAATGTTTTATGTTACTTTTAAAGAAAGAAATGATTGCAATTGATCTGGTTTAATCACAATTCAAATGTGTGATTCATCAATTGACAGCACTAGTTTTATTTCGTACACTGATTTTGAGGTCAGTGGGCGAAACGCCCGAGGTTTAGGAGAAGTTTGTTAAAGTTCGAGGTACGCAAAATTGCTGACTCAGTGTTTTTATTTTCAAATGAAGATGGCGGCCATAGGGTTAGTCTTGGGGCGTGGCCACAATAATATTTTCTTTTGTCCTCATGAGAGGAATGCGTGTCCCAAATTTTGTAGCTCTACGCCAAAGTTGACGTCGGGGAATCTCCGCAATGTATTTTGACTTTTGTTGAAGGCGATTTTTGTTGAATTTATAATGCAAAAAAGCCAGACAAAACTATATTTTTTCGCAGATTCTGAATTTGGGCACAGTTTGGTGAGTTTTGCACATGTTTGGGGGGTCAAATTAGAGCTCAAAAAGCAGAAGAAAGTAGAATTAAAAAAAAATAATAATAATAATTTGAGAAAAAACAATATAGCCGTTTCCACTACAACCACATCAAATCATGTATAATTATTATTATACATGATTTGAAAGCTCCGAGCCTTGCCCATGCCACCGTGGGGTGGAATTTAGCTTACTTAATTTAGCGCTCGTCACTCCCCATTCCGTCGGTTCATGCCTGCAGCATGGACTCTCGAGTACAGCACGATGCCAAGAGTGCTTTGAGTGTTTTTCGAGCAATGCAGCGCTTCGCCGCGGCCGCCGCTGCCACTCAGGAGTAAGTATGCTTGATCAATGCCTTCGGCATGGGCGTATTCACCGGTTGTGCCAGGGGCAACTTGGTTCAGCCCACATGTTCGGTATCATGTTTGGTTGAACAGTTGCCTTCGACAGCGTTGCAGGACCAATAGGCCCTACGCCCTGCTGGGGCTCGGGCCTCAACACATTCCAAAAATAAGAAGGACACAGGAGGCAGTATTATACTCGCGCAAGGAGAGAATGTTGGAGAGGTCTTATTCAGCCCGTCGCAAACCATCTCTGAGCTCTCTCTGCATCGCTCCTCAGTTTTATTGATTGTGAGTTTAACAGTCCAGGGTCAAAAGTTCACAAGACACTCCACACATGTGGTTGATGGTCCCAAGATAAACACACACAAAGTCCTTGTCTGGACATTAACATCGGCTTCTTATCATGGCAAGGTTTTAACAGCATATATCTTTTGCCCAAACTTGATTTAATGTCTCAACAGAAGGATCCGCTCTGACAATCTTTTACTGCAATGACCAATACAAAAACACTTAAACGTGGTTATACTTTTATGGTTATATATTGATACAAATGATACAACCTATTTTGTTCCATCACTCTAGAATAGTGCAACATTTTTTGACTTTCGTCAATGTTCACTGGGTAAAAAATAGGGGGGTTGGTCCTGAGAAGAAGAAGAAGAATAAAGAAAGAAAGAGAGGGTTATAATGGTCAAGGCGAGGCAAGTTTATTTGTAGAGCACATTTCATCCAGAAGGCAATTCAAAGTGCTTCACACAACAGGAAAAAGTGCATTCAAAGAAATCACAGAAATTCACAAAACAGTTTAAGAAATAAAAGAGAAGTGCAAAGAACATCCTTTCAGTTATATGCACAGCTAAACAAAACTGTTTTTAGTTTAGATTTGAACATTGTCAGAGTAGAAGCCTGTCTCACATCTTCAGGAAAACTGTTCCAGATTTTAGCTGCATAAAACTGAAGACCGTGGCGCGGTCAAATGGCCCAGCAGTTTCAGGAACCGCGGCACTGCCATATAGCCTCATGGCTAACTCTAACCCTAACTCTAACCTTAACCCTAACCCTGACCCTAACTCTAACCCTAACCTTAACCCTAACTCTAACCCTAACCCTAACCCTAACCCTAACCCTGACCCTAACCCTAAACCTAACCTTAACCCTAACTCTAACCCTAACCTTAACCCTAACTCTAACCCTAACCCTAACCCTGACCCTAACTCTAAACCTAACCTTAACCCTAACTCTAACCCTAACCTTAACCCTAACTCTAACCCTAACCCTAACCCTGACCCTAACCCTAACTCTAACTCTAACTCTAACCCTAACCCTAACTCTAACTCTAACTCTAACTCTAACTCTAACCCTAACCTTAACCTTAACCTTAACCTTAACCCTAACCCTAACCCTAACTCTAACCCTAACCTTAACTCTAACCCTAACCCTAACCCTGACCCTAACTCTAACCCTAACCTTAACCCAGCGCGGTCTAAAACGGCGCGGTCAAATCGCGCCATGACAGTTTACTGTTTACAAGTGAAAATTTGCATGCTGCGCGCTGATTGGTCGACGAAATTTATGTGCTTGGCTCCGATTGGCTGCCGAGCCCTGGTCCGTAGTATTCCGAAGCTACGCGTTTCCCGAAGCTCCACGTTTTTTCGCGCACTTTGACAGAATTTCATCGAAACCTCATTGAATTGACGGAGATCGCCGAAACTAGGTAAGGCGCGCTGGAATTGCACAAGGTTATTTTTATCTGTCAATTGACAATAACGTTGACGATTTCCATTCTGGTCCCAAATGTTTATTGGGCACCTGTTCACCAGATCACCGACCGTGCGATCGCCGTAGTGTAACTTTTCTGCTCGTGCCGCCCACGGCGACAATATGATCACACTCCGCCACAATAGGAGCGGCGTATGGCGTAAATTAAGAGAACGCAGAGTACTGTCTAGCGTAGATTACGTATAACGTCAGACGGCGCAAAAAGCGCCGCTTTATTTAGTAAAAGAGTCGGAAAATACGGTGCGATACGCCGCTCCTAAGTGCAGAGTATGATTATAATTTTGGCCTTCCGTAGTCGGTCCGCGCGCCATAGGCCTATCTAAAAGCCTGGCTGTTGGTAAACAATCTTTTCAAGGACTTTTTCCCCAAAATGGCAGATTAGAGATGGGCCGGTAATGACTACTGCAGCATCAAGACTGCTCTTCTTTAGGAGAGGCTTTATGACCGCAGTTTTCAAAGACATTGGGAATGTTCCAGATTGAAGCGACATGTTAACTATGTGAGTGAGTGGTGCTAACAAACTGTTCAGCACAGATTTTAGAAATCTGGAGGCTCACACATCGAGGCAGCATGTAGATGAACTCAGACTGATGATGATCACATGGACAGTTTTGTCAGTTACAGGTGCAAAGTGAGTCAGCTCTAAGTGTCTAGGTGGTTTTAGGGTAATTTTTTGCATTGTGGGATTTATAGCATTTTTAATGCCCTGAACTTTGTCATTAAAGAATAATGCAAACTCATTACACTTGGATGTGGAAATGAGTTCTAACGGCAGCTGAGCTGGAGGGTTTGTTCATCTGTTACTGTGGCATGCGTAACCTTGATGGAGTATTTGACCTGTTTTGCATGTTTTGGGTGGATGGAGGAACCCCAACCGCACAGAAAGACCCAATCTGGACAGCCATTGGCAAATAAACAGTGAGGGTGCCAAGTGGTGATGAAGACAGAAAACTGTTCTCTCTCATCCTCTGCCAACAGTTCCGCACGTACTCTGTGAAAGCTGGACGTAATGGAAAGCCGCTGCCAATCATCCTGTGTGACACCATGGGATTGGAGGACAGCACGGGGGTGGGACTTGATATTGATGACATCAACAGCATCCTCAAAGGCCACATGCCGGACGGTCACCAGGTAAAACTCTTTCTCTTCTTAGTCAAACATGTCGTACATGACCTAAGCAGCTCTCCTCTGGACTCAGTTCAACTCGTCTGTTCCTCTGCACTCAGAGTCCCACGGCTACCGTAAGTCTCCAGAGCTGAAGGACAAGATCCACTGTGTGGTCTATGTCCTGGACTCCTCTAAGATCTCCATCATGCCCGAGAAGCTGGAGGCCAAGCTCAACGCTGTGCGCAGAAAAGCCAACCTGCTCGGTCAGTGCACGGCCCCTTGTGTCCATGTGCTCAGTGTAAAAGGCTCTAAATGTAAAGTGTGGCTGTGCAGGGATCCCTCAGCTGGCTCTGGTCACCAAAGTGGACGAAGCCTGTCCATTAGTGAAGGACGACCTGACCAATGTCTACAAGAGCGGATACCTCAGGGATCTGGTAAGAAGTCTTTTTCACACTGAAAATTTATGTTTGATCTCTCTAATATGTCATCATCTGATGTCACTGCTGGATTTGTCAGTGACAAACTCATTGTAATCATTTCCTCCTCCTTTCTATCGCTGTGGGTTTTTTGCTTAAAATCCGGCAGTGACAGAGAGAGGACATGTCGAAGACTTAGGACATGTTGAAGACTTAGGACATGTTGAAGACTTAGGACATGTTGAAGACTTAGGACATGTTGAAGACTTAGGACATGTTGAAGACTTAGGACATGTTGAAGACTTAGGACATGTTAATGATTGATCCCATATCCAGGCTGGAATATGTTTGGTGTGTTTATGTGCTGATCAGTGTCTATGAATATGGAGAAACTATAAACAGTGAGAGAAACCCAGTGTTGTCTCCACTCTGCTCCCTAGTGTGCATGTACAGTCATGTACAGGGCCCAGATAAACCAAACCGAAGGGGCAATGAGGCCCCCACACAGACGAGGTCTTCTTAAAAGTGGAATGGACGATTTTTTTCAGCAAATTTTTTATCATATTTCCCTGTGGCGTGGATAAATCATTTGTCCTGCCACGTATCAATCATAAAACGCACCTACCGCTCACCTGCAGCCGCGTGCGGTTCGTCCCCACGTTTCCGCGTGCCTAAACGCATGGATCTATCATGATATAGTTAGATGCGCTACGTTGCGCTAATAAACAAATGCACGTGTGTGTTGTATCAGTCCGCACGGGGGAGTGCGCATGCGCACTGCCGCCTGCGTTCTCAAATCACCGAAAAATCGTCCATTGCGCCTTTAACTCTTGTGTCCTCAGTTTCAGGAGGCCAGTACTCGCCTGGGCCTGCCCTTGTCCTGTGTGCTCCCTCTGAAGAACTACAGTGAGGAGCTGGAGCTGCAGCTGCCTGTGGACCTCCTGCTGCTCTCCGCTCTGCAGCAGATGCTCCGCTTCACAGACGACTACTTTGATGACGTCAGCGACCGCCTCGCCTTCTCTGACATTAAGTAACTGTCAGTAGAAAGTGCACTCCAAAACAGATTTTACATGTTCCATACAACATACAAGTCTGGTTATAAATATGCACCTGACCATCTCTGACACGGCACAAGAACTCATGAAACCAACTTTCAGAACAGCTTCAGAAGCGACTGAGACCTGAACACTCCCATTACTCATAAATATAGATTACTTCCACTACTTTTACTGCACGAGTAACATTATGATCAGTACTTGTAAAATATACGTTTCTTGACCACCCACCAGTGCAGACGTGTTCTTTGAGTCTGCAGAACATGACATCACCGTTCAGCTTTACATCGACAGAGAATCACACAGTTTGAGCTTGAGTTTATTAAGATGAAGTCTGTTTGTTTCAATGATCAGATAATACAATAAACATGTGACTTCTTGCAATATTAAAACAAAAGAATAAATTGGCTATTGTCCTTTTTTAAACAACAATCATTAGTTTAAAATATATTTTAAAAAGTTCTGTGCTCAAGGAAACGTTACGCGCACATGGCAAAGGTGTGAGGTTAGTATAAAAACACGCTCTTTCACAGCCAATGACACATTAGTCCTCTGAAAACAACAAACAATTTAACAAATAAAAGGTATAAAACGTCCCGATAAACAACATTAATGGAGTTCAGTGGTGAGATTCCAAATATTGGATTTTGGAAGTCAAAAAATAAAAAAAAATAAGAATTGTAGGTTTTAAAAATTTGTCGTGCCTCAAAACACAGTTTTTAATTTTGAAAAATCGTCCATCCATGAGTCGGGTGTTAGTTTTTTTTTCATCCCACGATCTTAATGAGCAACTTAAAGGCCAGAATTACGGGTGCCCTGAGAGGCCAGCGCCACAAAAATGTTTTTCAAAATTAGGTGCTACATTTTTAAACTTTAAAATCAGTTTCCTCCATTTGAACTTGCAGGTGTTCACCACTGAGCGAAAAATGAGAAAAAGCCAACTGACAAAAACAAACGAACGATAAGATTAATGTGGAGACTTTGTGGATCTAATTAGTAACAAACATAACCAGTTTCAGCATTTGTTGATTGTTGAATGTCCCATCGGCCTCGCTCCTCCTCCGCTGACCGTCTTCTCCTTCAGTGACCGCTCGGAACAACCTGGACGGAGAAGCGGACGGCCAAGGCGCGTTCTCCAGGGTTTTAAAACACTTTTACAAAGCTTAGGCCTCAGGAGGAGAGAGGAGGAGGAGGAGGAGAGAGGAGGAGGAGAGAGGAGGAGGAGGAGAGAAAACGCAATAAAGTCGCAGTGTCTGGATTTTTTGAAGGGAAATGAGTCGCTTGTCGAGGTCATTTTAAATACTTTTAATCACAGATGTTGTGCTTGATATAAATAGTTTTTGGTGCATGAGAATCTAATTTTGAAAAAAAAAAATAAACACAATTGTATTTTTCAAACGGGGACAAACAAGCGAGTTATTATCGCTTCAAAACCAAAAAGAAAAGGTCATTTGTGCAGAATTTAAGACCCTAAAATCAAAAAGGCAACTTCAGGCTCCATTTTAAAAACTTCAAAAAAACACTCAGAGTCCAACTGTGATGTCAATTCCAGAGAATCCAGTTTGAAATAAAAGTCACGTTTAACAAAGATCAAGGGCCGAGAATCAAAAAAATACAAAGTTTCTCTCACTGTCTTTTCATTCTAAAAGTAGAAGAGGAGAGAGGCTAAAAGGCTAAAAGTAGGAGAGGAGAGAGGAGGAGAGAGGAGAGGAAGAGGAGGAGAAGAGAGGAGGAGGAAGAGGAGAGAGAGGAGGAGGAGCGACTGAAAATGTGTCTGTCTCACATTCTTTTCATTCTCGGCCTTTAGAACTTTCATGCTCGGCTAAAAGTGAAAATATAAACGTCATATTCAGTCTTAAATAATAAAACTGAATGAAAAGTTCACAAATGAAAGTTTTGGCCCAAAACATGGAACTAAAAGCAGAAAAAGGAGACGTTTTTCGCTCGTTTGTCGATTCTACAACAGATTTATGGAGGGTAAAAAAGTGGAAGCGGTGAAAGTGAAATAACAGAACATTTTGGCTGAATAAAAAAAAAAAAAAAAGCTTAAAATGTAACGTTTTTGAGTTTTTCTTCACTCGGAAAACCTCACATTTTGTTTCCTTTAAACTAGAACTGCAACGAGTCGTAACGTAAGTCATTAAGAATGTGAGGATTGTTTGTACAATGGAATAAACTGACTCGAAAACACAAGCAAAACGACCTTTCATCTCTAACACAGCAGCATTGTTAAACCAGAATGGCAAAAAGAGAATAGATTATTTCAGATTTCCATAAATAATACACTTCATTTATGATATTTGCTGATTAGAAGCTTCAGTCGCCACAATTCCACCTTTTATTTGGTCAAAAATGTATTTCAAAGGTCTCGATGTTCGGCAGAAATAACGGCAAGTCGCAGCCCGAATTTAAACTAAAACGATAAAGAGATAAAACGTCCCAACGGTAGTTAAAGCTGCGCCGTGTCACTTCTGCCGACCACTCGTCTCCACGGCGACGTCACACAGCGCGGCATGAAACATCTCCACCTGGACCGGGCGGAGTCACAGGTGAGAATCCTGAACAGGTACATACAGGTTTTGAATTGGATTATTTTAGGCCTTCTTAACCATAATTTAAGTGTTTCGCCTTCTCATTTTCCCTGTGGAAGTTGTTTTTAGAGTGATTTACGCACGATAATATGTCATTTTGATTCTTCTGCGGACATTTACCCTATATTTCTCTTATTTTCTTAAACAGGCCCGGCGACTTTTATTTTATTATTCTACTTTTTACTCGTTTTACATGAATATTGCGATTCAAAATATCCAAAAAGCTTGACATAACGAGCGTTGCGTGTCGTGGGTCAGAACAACACGAGCAAAAAGAGTTTGAGAAAAGTTTGTTTTAGATTTAGATACATTTTGAGCCTTTTTTCTTTCTTTTTCTTTGTGTATTGTTAGTTTGCTGTCGTTTTGTCACACGAGTTAAAACATGAGGAAGTTTCGTGATAAAACCTGCTCGTTTAGTTTGTCTAGAACTAAAAAAATTAACTAAAGATGTCGTAATGCCACACTGCGGAACATTCCGGACAAAGCTATCTTCACGCAGACGAAGCTGGCGGCGATGGAAGTTACGCAGAGCAGCTTTAAAACTTGAATGTCGAGCGTTTTGAACCGCTCCAGTGTTCGTAATACAACCTTTTTAAAAAAACTTTGACATATTTACACTTTTGTCACTTGGCGTCACGAACAGTGCTTTTTACCACGACGGCGGCGACGACGACGACGACGACGGGAAAACTTGGATCCCGTCCAAAAGTCCCAGGTCACTACGAAACATCTTCTTTTTTAATCCCTCAATAGTATTTTTGGAGTTGAACTTGAGTCTTGTAACGACCGCGGTGGAAGAAGTACTCGACGACACCAAAGAACCAAGTAAAAGTATCAAAGTGCAGCTAAAATAACGCACTTTTACACTCACTTTTAAACACATTTCTTATTTTTCTGGTGAATTCTACGATTATGTTGTTGTTCGCTCGCATTAACGTGCCAAAGTCAAAGCCAAAAAACCCAAATGAAATCGTGTACGTTTCAGTCCAGGTCAAATCATTTCATAAAGTGAAACGTGTCGACTGTAAAATGTACTTTGGAGTGGCTAAAATGTACTTTAACATGGCGAATATGTACTTTAAAGTGGCTAAAATGTACTTTAAATTGGCTGAAATGTACTTTAAAGTGGCTAAAATGTACTTTAAATTGGCTAAAATGTACTTTAAATTGGCTGTACCTGATGTTTTTCAGGTCAAACTGAACATAACGAGATCTAAACTCAAGGAACTCGTCCGAACATTTTTATGACGCGACGACCAGTTCAAAAATACATCAATATATATTTTCTGGTGGATTTAGTCGTCAACGTGATATTTTTATCAACTTGAAGTAGATTTAAGCTTTATAAGAACTAGTTTAACTAGTCTTTTTAAAAATCTGGATCAGAGTGAGAATGTGCATTGACCAGCGAGGTCCTGCAGGGGGAGCTCTATCGCTAAAGTTACTTACTTTAAAATTAAAACTATTTCTGTTTTTCACGTTTGTCGAACAGTCAAAAGCAGGTACAGCGCCTTTAAGCACAGTACTTTTACTTTAGTACTTTACTGCTCGTCATAACAACAACAAAACAACACAAATAAAAGTGACGAGATCCTGCAGTAGCGATGTGTGACCACTGGGCGGGGCTGCAGTAGCGACGTGTGACCACTGGGCGGGGCTGCAGTTCAAGCTAAACGGCTTCAAACTCCCTTGTTTCGTTTTGGCTTTTTCTTTTGGCCTTGAAGAGACGACAGAGACGCGGCGCTGTCCATGGAGTCTGTAGCGTCCTGTCGCCGGTGACGGGGTCGTGGAAGGTCGCGGGGAGGTCGTGAGGGGGTCGTCTGGAGGTCCTGGGGGTTACGCTGGCCTGTCTTTCGGAGAGGACGGGATCTGGGAGGAGGAGGGGGAGGAGGACGGAGGCGTGGCCGAGGAGGATGACTTGAGAGAGCTCAGAGTTTTGCTGAACCATGAGTTTTTGGCGGCTTGGACTTCGCTCATCAGGACTCCTCTCTGATGCTCCAGCTCCTGCACAGACACCAGCAGAAATCTTAGTATTTCAAATGTACTGCAGTACTCTGAGTCATTTTTGAGACCGTTGTACTTTTACTCGAGTAGTGGACTTCAGTGCCCGCCTCTGCCTCGTCGCGCTAAAGCTAACGCTAGTGTCCGGACGTCCCGCTTCCCCGAGGCTTTTACCTGGATGCGACACTTGGCTTCCACCAGCTGCAGTTTGGTCTGAGCCAGCTCCAGCTCCAGGTGCCGCAGCTGCTCCTTCAGCCCGTCCTGCTCCTCGTCCGCGGGCTCCGTGTGGGGCCCGTCCTGCCTGGGCGAGCTCGGCTGGAGCGGGTCTGTGGAGCTGAAGAGGCCCCTGCAGCGCTCGCAGCCCGACACCTTACTCTGGAACACACGGGCAAAGAGCGCACCATAAACCCTCACTCTGGAACACACGGGGCAAAGAGCGCACCATAAACCCTCACTCTGGAACACACGGGGCAAAGAGCGCACCATAAACCCTCACTCTGGAACACACGGGGCAAAGAGCGCACCATAAACCCTTACTCTGGAACACACGGGGCAAAGAGCGCGCCATAAACCCTCACTCTGGAACACACGGGGCAAAGAGCGCACCATAAACCCTCACTCTGGAACACACGGGGCAAAGAGCACACCATAAACCCTCACTCTGGAACACACGGGGCAAAGAGCGCACCATAAACCCTCACTCTGGAACACACGGGGCAAAGAGCGCGCCATAAACCCTCACTCTGGAACACACGGGGCAAAGAGCGCACCATAAACCCTCACTCTGGATCACTCTGGAACACACGGGGCAAAGAGCGCGCCATAAACCCTTACTCTGGAACACACGGGGCAAAGAGCGCACCATAAACCCTCACTCTGGAACACACGGGGCAAAGAGCGCACCATAAACCCTCACTCTGGAACACACGGGGCAAAGAGCGCACCATAAACCCTCACTCTGGAACACACGGGGCAAAGAGCGCACCATAAACCCTTACTACCCTAAATCCTGTCTTAGTTTTGTGCTTTGGTCCTGAACCTTCAGTCCTGTTCTCACCCGGACCATGTCCCGCTCGTCTTTGGCCGCCGCCTGGTGCTTCTCCAGCCGCGTGCTGAGCTGAGAGCAGATCTGAAACACACATGCACAGCTTTGAGCTTTGTTTTGACATGATCACCGTCACGTGATCATTGTCACGTGATCATTGTCACGTGATCATTGTCATGTGATCACCTGTTTGTACTCAGCGATGATGGCCGTGGTCTTCTTGATCTCAGACTCGGCCTTTTCCAGCTCTCGTCTGAACACTTCTTTGATCTGAAACATAATTGGATGTGATCAGAGGGAGATAACGAGGCGCTGGTGTCTTCAGAAGAGGAGGATCTTAAAGAGGAGGATCTTTCATTAGAGGAGGATGTTTCATTAGAGAAGGATCTTTCAGAAGAGGAGGATCTTTCAGAAGAGGAGGAGCTTTCATTAGAGGAGGAGCTTCACCTGAGCCGTCTCGTCCTCGTGTCGTCTCTTGTCCTCCTCCGTCTCCACCAGCCTCTGCTTTGTGCTCAGGAGCTCTTTGTTCAGCACGTCGGCCTTGTCCTCCGCCTTCACAACAAATGAACAAACATCACACTTTTGTCACTCCAGTGCTCCGCCCCTCAGTGCTCCGCCCCTCAGTGCTATGCCCCTCAGTGCTCCGTCCCTCAGTGCTCCGCCCCTCAGTGCTATGCCCCTCAGTGCTCCGCCCCTCAGTGCTCCGCCCCTCAGTGCTATGCCCCTCAGTGCTATGCCCCTCAGTGCTATGCCCCTCAGTGCTATGCCCCTCAGTGCTCCGCCCCTCAGTGCTATGCCCCTCAGCGCTCCGCCCCTCAGTGCTCCGCCCCTCAGTGCTCCGCCCCTCAGTGCTATGCCCCTCAGTGCTCCGCCCCTCAGTGCTATGCCCCTCAGTGCTCCGCCCCTCAGTGCTATGCCCCTCAGCGCTCCGCCCCTCAGCGCTCCGCCCCTCAGTGCTATGCCCCTCAGTGCTATGCCCCTCAGTGCTATGCCCCTCTGTGCTATGCCCCTCAGTGCTCCGCCCCTCAGTGCTATGCCCCTCAGCGCTCCGCCCCTCAGTGCTCCGCCCCTCAGCGCTCCGCCCCTCAGTGCTCCGCCCCTCAGTGCTCCGCCCCTCAGCGCTCCGCCCCTCAGTGCTCCGCCCCTCAGTGCTATGCCCCTCAGTGCTCCGCCCCTCAGTGCTATGCCACTCAGTGCTCCGCCCCTCAGTGCTATGCCCCTCAGTGCTCCGCCCCTCAGTGCTCCGCCCCTCGAGGGAGTGGCCCACCAGACAAGAGCTGTCTGAGCCCGGCGTCAGAAGCATGCTGATGTGTTGTGTGTGTGTGTGTACGTGTGTACGTGTGTGTGCATGTGTGTAGTGTGTGTGTGCATCTCTGTGTGTGTGCATGTGCGCGTATGTGTGTGCGTGTGTGTGTGCATGTGCGCGTGCGTGTATGTGTGTGCATGAGTGTGTGCATGTGCGTGTATGTGTGTGCGTGTGTGTGTGCATGTGCGCGTGTGCGTGTATGTGTGTGCATGAGTGTGTGCATGTGCATGTGTGCTGCTGACCTGGTCGAGGTCACTCCGCAGGGCGATCTTGCTAGTGACCAGCTCATGGGCCAGATCATCGTTCTCCTGCTCCAGCCTCATGCTGGCCTCCTGCAGACGACGGTTCTCCCTCTGAAACACAAACAACACACACCCACACACACACCGACACACACACCGACACACACACACACACACACACACACACACACACACACACACACACACACACACACACACACACACTGGTTTAGACCTGGTTTAGTCCTGCTTTTAGATAGTGAATATTTATAATTAACTGCATTATTTAAACTTGTTTTTTTGACAAAAGTCTTTTCGTGTTTGTTTCTTTTAGAGTCTGTTTAGTCCAGAGATTATTTTAACCCTTCGGGGTCGACGCCCGCACCGGTGCGTTTTGAAACATGGTCGGCTTTAGGACCGCGCAGCATGAAAACTGAGTGACGTAGACAGCTGCTGTAGGCGGATACCTGACGCTACGTCTGAGTGTTTTTTTATGCGAATCCATCCATTAAAACCAAAGTTATGATCATTTCAATTCCATTAAAAATGTGCGGAAAAATATGCGCTCTTTTCTGCGCACGTTGCATTTCTTATAATAACTTTGTCGTCTTTTGAGATAAAAACGAAACGGAAAAAAACATTAGCTTATGCTAACCCGGATGTTCAGGATGCACACGAGGGATGCAAACATTAGTCACATGACAAATAGTCAAAGAGGAAGAACGAACGAGGGGAATCATGCTGTTTTTGAGTAGTTTTGGAGAGTTTTAGTATTTCAAGTATTTCATTGTCAGTAATATAGTTGTTGTGAAGCAAAATGAGGGGCACACTTCATGTTGATCAAGTTTAGTCCTGCTTTAGTCCTGCTTTAGTCCTGGTTTAGTCCTGGTTTAGTCCTTGTTTAGACCTGCTTTAGTCCTGGTTTAGTCCTGGTTTAGACCTGGTTTAGACCTGCTTTAGTCCTGGTTTAGTCCTGGTTTAGACCTGCTTTAGTCCTGCTTTAGTCCTGGTTTAGTCCTGGTTTAGTCCTGGTTTAGACCTGCTTTAGTCCTGGTTTAGTCCTGGTTTAGACCTGGTTTAGACCTGCTTTAGTCCTGGTTTAGACCTGCTTTAGACCTGCTTTAGTCCTGGTTTAGACCTGATTTAGTCCTGGTTTAGACCTGATTAAGACCTGGTTTAGTCCTGGGTTAGTCCTGGTTTAGTCCTGGGTTAGTCCTGGGTTGGACCTGGTTTAGAGTTCCTTCTGAACATCACTCACATGGAAGTGCAAGGCCTGTGATGTGGCTCTCTGTGTCATTTTGGACAGAAACTGTTTTGAGAAGTAGCACAAATAGAAAAACGCCTGAGGATTTACCTACTTTTTATTGTAAATAGTGGTTTATTGCTTGTATATATCACAAGAATACTTTTATATGTTCATATTTGCACCTTGTGGTTCAGTTTGAACCTTTTTAATCGCTTGGTTGAGCATGTTTGAGCGTTTTACAATGAAAAAAACATAATTTTTCTAGACAGACTTTGTGTTTTCTGTGTGTGTTTAAGTCCAGTATGTTGAAATAGTATGTCAAAGTGAAAAACTAACTAACTGATCATATAGGTGAGGTTTTGCTGAAAAAAAAGATACCCAATATTGGTCTGGTAAACATTTCTTAATGTAGTAGATCAGGGCAAAATTGAAGGTACCCAAAAACGGCCAAAAAAGCTCCGGACCCCGAAGGGTGTTAATAGTTGATTAATCTCGATCATTAATTGCTCCAGTTGAAATGAGCCTTGTCCCTTTACTGACCCCTAGTGGTGACTCTTGTCCTATCGCCTCGTTTGTGAGAAGAAAGAACGAGACAAAGATAAAAGAGATAAAAGAAGATAAAAGAAGAAAGCCCCTGACGGACGTCCCACTTTCACAAAGACGTTCAGAAATAACTCGAACTCAATAAAAAGGATAAAAATAAGTGCAGTAAAAATAGTTGTCTTTTCGTCGTTCTGCTGAGGCTTTTGTGCTCACGATGAACCATAAAACACTGATAATATACGATTTATATATATTTAAACACGCTCACGCTGCTCCAAAACTTTGTACTATTATGTATTTATCTGTTTTATTCACACGCCTCATCATAGTTTTTTACATTTCACATTATTATTCAGTGTTTTATGTTGTAAAGTAAATTCCTAGTTTGTGCATTCTTGTGTCAATAAAAACCTCTGATGAACGTGTAATATCTCTTTAAACTAAATAATTTTTATTTTATTCTTTGTTCCACAGTGAAGGCAACGAAACACTATTATGTTATAAACTGTGGAGTGAAAAATATTACCGTATTTTCTGGACTATAAGTCGCACCAGCCAAAAAATGCATAATAAAGAAGAAAAAAACATATACAAGTCGCACTGGAGTATAAGTATATAAGTATAACTATAAGTATAAGTCGCACCCCGGCCAAAACTAGGAAAATACAGTAATTGTGACATTTTAGAAAGGAAAAGCTAAAAGTCCTTTTGCATCTGTTTATGTCACTTTACATTTGATTTAATAAAGCATAAAACATTAAAATTAGTGAAGCAACTAATGATTATTTTAGTAACTAGACGGACTTTGTGTTTTCTGTGTGTGTTTAAGTCCAGTATGTTGAAATAGTATGTATATTGATTCATTTCTCCCTGTGGCCCTCAGAGGCGACTGTTGTTGTGATTTTGGGCCTTACAAAAATAAATTGATTTGATTTGATTTGATTTAAACGGTCAGCTGTACAATGACACTTTGAATGACATTTTTAAACAAATAAAGGTTGAAATATGGCGAAAGAAGGAGAATATTATGAATAAAGTGTGTTATCGATGAAAAATGTATGTAGTGTATTATTTTTTTGACATTTTGATGTAATAATGTGTTTGTCATCAAAACCCTTTTTGAGTGAGTTTTAGAGTCCAGATTATGTTTATCAGAAAAAAGTACGACTCGTCACAGTTACAGCGCCCCCTACAGGACGGACCACTCAAATGCAGTGAAGATGAATATTTGAATTTGGCTAAAAAAATATATAAAACGTTATCATTCTCATTCTCATTCTTTAGGTTTATAATTTCACTTCCTGTTTGTAATTGATGACATCACAGTGGGAAATTACCCATCAAACACTGGGCCAAAACTCATCTAATGTCACTTTTTTAAATTTAACAAATAGAAAATATATGAGAGCGACTTTATTTTGTTGAATTAATGTTTAGAGTCAAAAAAGTTGTTTCTTTGTGTAAATTCTGCATAAACTTTGACTGGAATGAGTGTCCCTGGTGTGATGTCACTTCCTGTCCCTGGTGTGATGTCACTTCCTGTATGACTGTCCCTGGTGTGATGTCACTTCCTGTATGCGTGTCCCTAGTGTGATGTCACTTCCTGTATGCGTATCCCTGGTGTGATGTCACTTCCTGTATGGGTGTCCCTGGTGTGATGTCACTTCCTGTATGAGCGTCCCTGGTGTGATGTCACTTCCTGTATGAGTGTCCCTGGTGTGATGTCACTTCCTGTATCAGTGTCCCTGGTGTGATGTCACTTGCTGTATGAGCGTCCCTGGTGTGATGTCACTTCCTGTATCAGTGTCCCTGGTGTGATGTCACTTGCTGTATGAGCGTCCCTGGTGTGATGTCACTTCCTGTATGAGCGTCCCTGGTGTGATGTCACTTGCTGTATGAGCGTCCCTGGTGTGATGTCACTTCCTGTATGAGCGTCCCTGGTGTGATGTCGCTTGCTGTATGAGCGTCCCTGGTGTGATGTCACTTCCTGTATGAGTGTCCCTGGTGTGATGTCACTTGCTGTATGAGCGTCCCTGGTGTGATGTCACTTCCTGTATGAGCGTCCCTGGTGTGATGTCACTTGCTGTATGAGCGTCCCTGGTGTGATGTCACTTCCTGTATCAGTGTCCCTGGTGTGATGTCACTTGCTGTATGAGCGTCCCTGGTGTGATGTCACTTGCTGTATGAGCGTCCCTGGTGTGATGTCACTTCCTGTATGAGCGTCCCTGGTGTGATGTCACTTCCTGTATGAGCGTCCCTGGTGTGATGTCACTTCTTGTATGAGCGTCCCTGGTGTGATGTCGCTTGCTGTATGAGCGTCCCTGGTGTGATGTCACTTGCTGTATGAGTGTCCCTGGAGTGATGTCACTTCCTGTCTCTGGTGTGATGTCACTTCCTGTCATTTTCTACAGATTTTTCAACGTTTTCTCCACAAATACCTGCTCGATCGGTGTAAAACTATAATATATATGCACAAGTATAAATGGGCCCTTTAAGTCCGTCCAGAGCTCACAAAGGTGGATCTGGTCTGTCTCCATGGCGACGGTTTGTGTTCTTTACCTGGAATCGGTCGATGGGGTCCTCCTGCTGCAGCTGGCTCTCCCTCAGACTCTGGTACTCTTTCTCAAACTTCTTCAGCTTCTTCGTGGGAACCTGAAAAACCGACAGTATAAACGACTGTGACGACACAAAACACACGAGAGCCAGAGTGTGAGATCTGCACAACAACGTGTCACTAAAGCACACTGGAAGGCCTTTAAAGCACCCCCAACAGGTCGGACCACTCACTGAACTAAAATGCAGTTAAGATGAGGTTTTGCTAAAAATTATAAAAATGTATCACAGAACAGCACATTTTTTAGGTTTATAATTGAGTGTCTGCGTCATAAAGCAGACACTATACAAATACATGTAAATATGTATATGTATATGTAAATCTATGTAAATACAAGAACATATTATGTTGTATTTATCTTGTATTTTAGGATTGTAGGATTTTTTACTCGTTTCAACTCCTTAACACTTTCACCGATTTCAACAAGTTATACCTCTTTACGATCACTTTCACCGTCTTAGGGGGGCTATTACTTTTGACCTTTTTACACACTGTACTTTTTTTCAGTATTTGCAAAAGTAATTTGCTAATGCTAACGCTAATGCTAACACTAAAGCTAATTAGCGTTAGCATTAGCGTCTCTGTTGCTAGGTGACGGAGGTACAGGGAGGAGGGGGTGCAGCCGGGTCACCGAGGCTCTCTCTCCCTTTTTCCCTGCTCAGGTCTGCGTTCAGCACGATCTTGCAATTTGTCAGGAAAAACAACTATTTGAGTCGCAAACTACACAATCATCAACTGTGAATTACTGAGCGTCATTGGTATGACGCAAAACGCAGCAGAAAACATGGCCGCGCGGGAAGGCGAGAGCCATCATCGCCGCTAGCGCGGCTTTAATGTAATTTGTTGTCAATTAAATCAGACTTTTTATCTTAAGTAGTAGTATCAGTACTATGTACACACATGTAGTACTTTTACGCAAGAACGCAGACACTTGCAATGGCTTCAGCCATTGCACATTATCTAGTTCCACTTACTGTTTGAAATTGATGACATCACAAAAGGAAATTACCCAGCAGACACGGGGAAAAAACTATCTCATGTCACTTTTTTAAAATTTATTTGACAAATAAAAATATATGAGTGATTTTATTTTGTTGAATTAATGTTTAAAGAGTCAAAAAAATTGTTTCTTTGTGTAAATTCTGCATAAACTTTGACTGGAATGTCCCTGGTGTGATGTCACTTCCTGTATGAGCGTCCCTGGTGTGATATCACTTCCTGTAAGAGCGTCCCTGGTGTGATGTCACTTCCTGTATGAGTGTCCCTGGTGTGATGTCACTTCCTATCATTTTCTACAGATTTTTCAGCGTTTTCTCCACAAATACCTGCTCGATTGATGTAAAACTATCATTTATATGTACAACAGGTATAAATACTCCAAAATAAAGTCAAAATTATAAAATCATAAAAACTTGTAAAACAATGTCTAAAAATAACATTATTTTGTCAGTTTGGGTCACACTGTCCAAGAAACTAAGATTACCTGGTTTATTGTTCATCCGGATGATTCACTTCACAACATAAATGTAAGAAGTAAAAACTGAGAAGTATTTTTCATTCCCCTGAAGCTGCATGTGAAGCACTTTTTCTGTCACTTTTTTATCTGTGTCTAAAGAATGAAACAGTATTTCGTTTGGTCGTTAACCGTGAATAATCATACTCAAACACTGACATTTGAGGAGCAGAGGAAAAACAATCTTCTCTCTCGCCCCGGTGTGGAGTCAGAGTTACCACGGCGACCTGCTACGGCGTAATCACATGACCTCCCGCCGGGTCGTCACATGACCTCCCGCCGGGTCAGGACGCCGCCTCTGGGAAATCTCTAAAGGCTTTTACAGCCGAGCAGTTACACGTTAGAACGGTGTTAGAACGGTGTTAGAACGGTGTTAGAACAGTGTTAGAACAGTGTTAGAACAGTGTTAGAACAGTGTTAGAACGGTGTTAGAACGGTGTTAGAACAGTGTTAGAACAGTGTTAGAACAGTGTTAGAACAGTGTTAGAACGGTGTTAGAACAGTGTTAGAACAGTGTTAGAACAGTGTTAGAACAGTGTTAGAACGGTGTTAGAACGGTGTTAGAACGGTGTTAGAACAGTGTTAGAACAGTGTTAGAACAGTGTTAGAACAGTGTTAGAACAGTGTTAGAACGGTGTTAGAACGGTGTTAGAACGGTGTTAGAACAGTGTTAGAACAGTGTTAGAACAGTGTTAGAACGGTGTTAGAACGGTGTTAGAACGGTGTTGGAACGTGTTAGAACGGGGTCAGAGCGGGGTCAGAACGAGGTTAGAACGGGGTCAGAACTGGGTCAGAACGGGGTTAGAACGGGGTCAGAACTGGGATAGAACGGGGTCAGAACGAGGTTAGAACGGGGTCAGAACGAGGTTAGAACGGGGTCAGAACGAGGTTAGAACGGGGTCAGAACGGGGTTAGAATGAGGTCAGAACGGGGTTAGAACGAGGTCAGAACGAACGAGGTTAGAACGGGGTCAGAACGGGGTCAGAACGAGGTTAGAACGGGGTCAGAACGAGGTTAGAACGGGGTCAGAACGGGGTTAGAACGGGGTCAGAACGGTGTTAGAACGGGGTCAGAACGGGGTCAGAACTGGGTTAGAACGGGGTCAGAACGGGGTTAGAATGGGGTCAGAACGAGGTCAGAACGGGGTTAGAAAGGGGTCAGAACGGGGTCAGAACTGGGTCAGAACGGGGTCAGAACTGGGTTAGAACGGGGTCAGAACGAGGTTAGAACGGGGTCGGAACGGGGTCAGAACGAGGTTAGAACGGGGTCAGAACGGGGTTAGAACGGGGTCAGAACGGGGTTAGAACGAGGTCAGAACGGTGTTAGAACGGGGTCAGAACGGGGTTAGAACGGGGTCAGAACGGGGTTAGAACAAGGTCAGAACGGTGTTAGAACGGGGTAAGAACTGGGTCAGAAAGGGGTTAGAACGAGGTCAGAACGGTGTTAGAACGGGGTCAGAACGGGGTTAGAATGGGGTCAGAACGGGGTAAGAACGAGGTCAGAACGGTGTTAGAACGGGGTAAGAACGAGGTCAGAACGGTGTTAGAATGGGGTCAGAACGGGGTTAGAATGGGGTCAGAACGGGGTTAGAATGGGGTCAGAACGGGGTAAGAACGAGGTCAGAACGGTGTTAGAATGGGGTAAGAACGGGATCAGAACGGTGTTCGAATGGGGTCAGAACGGTGTTCGAACGGGGTCAGAACTTGCAAACTGTTCACCGCCTTCTTTTTCTTTCTCTCACTCCTGAGGACCTGTGGACCCAGATGCCCCTCCCCTGGTGAAGTGGTCCCTGCCCCATGTGGACGGTCCCTCATCTGCCTGAAGAGTGGCTCCAGTTCGCCTCAGTCGGTCCCTCATCTGCCTGAAGAGTGGGTCCAGCTCGCCTCCGACGGTGCCTCATCTACCTGAAGAGTGGGTCCAGCTCGCCTCCCACGGTCCCTCATCTGCCTGAGGAGTGGGTCCAGTTCGCCTCCGACGGTCCCTCATCTGCCTGAAGAGTGGGTCCTGCTCGACTCCGACGGTCCCTCATCTGCCTGAAGAGTGGGTCCAGTTCGCCTCAGACGGTCCCTCTTCTGCCTGAAGAGTGGGTCCAGCTCCAGTCTCCTCGTGTCCGTCTGTCCGTCTGTGAGAGTCGGATCTCTCCTTCACTGGAACTCCTCCAGGTTTCTACGCTTTTTTCCCAAAGAGGTTTTTTTTGTAGTTTTTCCTGGCCGAGAAGGAGAGTCTAAGGACAGAGGACCCTGGGACATCGTCCCTCGCCACCACAGACATTGTCTGACTTCATCGCCACCACAGACATTGTCTGACTTCATCGCCACCACAGACATTGTTGATTCATTTCTCCCTGTGGCCCTCAGAGGCAACTGTTGTTGTGATTTTGGGCCTTACAAAAATAAATTGATTTGATTTGATTTGAGAACGAGGTCAGAGCGGGGTCAGAGCGGGGTCAGAACAGGGCTGGTGTTTTGAGCGCTACACGTCGTTTACACACTTGCTGGACGTGGGTGTGGTCAGTTAGTCATTACAGAGACGCCTTCTTAAACACACAAGCTCAAGAGTGAAGGAGTGATAAAGTCCAACAGGTCAACGACGCACGAGGTCAGCTGAGAAGAGGAGAAGGAAGGAGGAAGGAAGGAAGGAGGAGAAGGAGAGAAGGAAGGAAGGAGGAAGAAAGGAGGAAGAAAGGAAAAAAGGAAGGAAGGAGGATTAAAAGAAGGAAGGAGGAGAAGAAGGAGGAGAAGAGGAGAAGGAAGGAGGAAGAAAGGAGGAAAAAAATGTGTAAAAGTGATAGATTTACGACCACACGGGGAACTGAGTGCTCGGAATGTCAAAAATGAAAACTTTTTCAATTGCAGAAAAATACAATTCAAAATATTCCTGACACGTCTCATAAACCAGGACTAAACCAGGTCCAAACCAGGACTAAACCAGGTACAAACCAGGCCTAAACCAGGTCTAAACCAGGACTAAACCAGGTCTAAACCAGGACTGAACCAGGACTGAACCAGGACTGAATCAGGTCTAAACCAGGTCTAAACCAGGACTGAACCAGGATTAAATCAGGACTAAACCAGGACTAAACCAGGACTAAACCAGGACTGAACCAGGATTAAACCAGGACTAAACCAGGACTGAACCAGGACTGAACCAGGTCTAAAGCAGGTCCAAAGCAGATCTAAAGCAGGTCTAAACCAGGGCTAAACCAGGGCTAAACTAGGTCTAAACCAGGGCTAAACCAGGTCTAAAGCAGGTCTAAAGCAGGTCTAAAGCAGGTCTAAACCAGGTCTAAACCAGGGCTAAACCAGGTCTAAAGCAGGTCTAAAGCAGGACTTTAAGACCTTGTGTTTTACAGGACTCATAAACATGTTTTGTCTGAGTAGAAAAACGTCAGGGTTGTCTTTAAATCCTGCCCTGGATTTGAGTCTCTATAGCGGGATTCAGCCTCAGACCAGGGACCAGGGACCAGGGACCAGGGACCAGGGACCAGGGACCAGGGACCAGGGACCAGGGACCAGGGACCAGGGACCAGGGACCAGGGACCAGGGACCAGGGACCAGGGACCAGGGACCAGGACCGGGACCAGAGACCAGGGACCAGGGACCAGGGACCAGGGACCAGGGACCAGGGACCAGGGACCAGGACCGGGACCAGGGACCAGGGACCAGGGACCAGGGACCAGGGACCAGGGACCAGGGACCAGGGACCAGGGACCAGGGACCAGGGACCAGGGACCAGGGACCAGGGACCAGGGACCAGGGACCAGGGACCAGGGACCAGACCGACTTAATCATAGAAACGTGTTCATGGATTTCCCTGTAGCAAACGACATCTTTGTAGCACCGAGATTTCACTTTGGAACTTTTGACCCTGACCATGAATATTTAAATGAAACGACGAGTCATTTTCTGAGAACTTAAAGCTGGAAAACACAACGTTATTGAGAAATGATTAATCCTGTTTACGAGCTCCTCTTCTCCTTGTCTCCAAGCCTCACAAAAACACCCGTTTCAACTTCAACGATCCGGACGCATAAATCACCACAGACAAATCACCTTGACTACGACGGGCAAGCTAGCTTTTCTTTATTTCCCCCGTGAGAGAAAGTAGTGTGTGTTTTTTCCTCTTCTTTACCACAACTACAGTTTTTTGCCTCACGCAGACACCACAGAATTTTTTCCAAATTATTCAAGTTTCAATGGTTTTCCAGAGCTGCGTTGTCATCGTTTCCATCGGTTACCACGTGAAACCGTCCACGTGAAGGCCTTGTGTGGTTAGACGAGGTACAAACAGCATCTCGAGGTACTTTGGATATTTAAACGTGGTTAAAGCTCGTCGCCGGGGGAAACGAGGTCACTAAATTACATTACGGACATGAGACAAACAAAGACTCGATTCAGGTCCGTTTGATCCAGTGATAGAAACAAACGCTAAAGAAGAGAAACGGTTTATGTTTTTATGTTTCCGACGCCGTGATCCTTTTATCGTTCTACAACTACACAGTACTACGACAACACAGTACTACAACTACACAGTACTACGACAACACAGTACTACAACTACACAGTACTACGACAACACAGTGCTACGACAACACAGTAGTACGACAACACAGTGCTACGACTACACAGTGCTACGACTACACAGTGCTACGACAACACAGTGCTACGACAACACAGTACTACGACAACACAGTGCTACGACAACACAGTGCTACGACTACACAGTGCTACGACAACACAGTGCTACGGCAACACAGTGCTACGGCAACACAGTGCTACGACAACACAGTAGTACGACAACACAGTGCTACGACAACACAGTACTACGACTACACAGTGCTACGACAACACAGTGCTACGACAACACAGTGCTACGACAACACAGTACTACGACAACACAGGGCTACGACAACACAGTGCTACGACAACACAGTGCTACGACAACACAGTGCTACGACAACACAGTGCTACGACAACACAGCGCTACGACAACACAGTGCTACGACAACACAGTGCTACGACAACACAGTAGTACAACAACACAGTACTACGACAACACAGCGCTACGACAACACAGTGCTACGACAACACAGTGCTACGACAACACAGTGCTACGACAACACAGTACTACGACAACACAGTGCTACGACAACACTACTGCAGAAAGTACAGAGTATTTCCAAAGTGACGCAACGACCGACACGGCAACAACATCAAGGTCCTGTTTTGAAATGAACATAATTAAGGGCGTGCTTCATATAACGAGATGATTGTGTCAAAAGAACATTCGAATATCACAATAACTTCATAATCGATATTTATTTCCGATATGGCACAGTCGTAGGACACGCAAGAGGACACGCGAGAGGACACACGAGAGGACACACAAGAAGAACACAAAAAAGGACACACAAGAGGACACAGGAGAGGACACACAAGAGGACACACAAGAACACACTAGAAGAACACACTAGAAGAACACAAAAAAGGACACACGAGAGGACACACAAGAGGACACACAAGAGGAACACACGAGAGGACAAACTAGAAAGACACTTAAGAGGACACACAAGAAGAACAAAAAAAAGGACACACGAGAACACACGAGAGGACACAATAGAAAGACACTTAAGAGGACACACAAGAGGACACACTAGAAGGACACTCAAGAGGACACACACACCTACCACGGCTCTGAGCGCGCGCAAAGGTCTGGAACGGGCCACGATGCTCGCCAGCGCGTCCTCCTCGCCCTCCTCGCCCGGGCGCTCCACAACGTGAGCGTCGTAGGCCACCATGATGGACACTTCCTGCATCATTTTCACTCGCAACGGACGGACGCGGAGAGAGGAGGAGGGAGGAGAGGAGACCAGGAAGGAGACGAGGAGGGAGGAGAGGAGACCAGGAAGGAGAGGAGGCGATGAGGAGGGAGGAGAGGAGACCAGGAAGGAGAGGAGGAGGGAGGAGAGGAGGGAGGAGGAGACCAGGAAGGAGATGAGGAGGGAGGAGAGGAGACCAGGAAGGAGACGAGGAGGGAGGAGAGGAGACCAGGAAGGAGAGGAGGCGATGAAGAGGGAGGAGAGGAGACCAGGAAGGAGAGGAGGAGGGAGGAGAGGAGGGAGGAGGAGACCAGGAAGGAGATGAGGAAGGAGGAGAGGAGGGAGGAGAGGAGACCAGGAAGGAGATGAGGAGGGAGGAGAGGAGACCAGGAAGGAGAGGAGGAGACGAGGAGAGACCAGGAAGGAGAGGAAGGAGAGAGGAGACCAGGAAGGAGAGGAAGGAGGGATGAGAGGAGACCAGGAAGGAGGAGGAGGGAGGAGAGGAGGGAGGAAAGGAGACCAGGAAGGAGAGGAGGAGAGGAGACCAGGAAGGAGAGGAAGGAGGGAAGAGACCAGGAAGGAGTGGAAGGAGGGGGAGAGGAGACCAGGAAGGAGAGGATGAGGGAGGAGAGGAGACCAGGAATGAGAGGAAGAGACAAGGAGGGAGGAGAGAAAAGGAGACGAGGATGGAAAGGAAGGATATGAGGAAGCAGAGGAAGGAGATGAGAAAGGAGGAGAGGAAAAGAGACCAGGAAGGAGAAGAATGAGATGAAGAATGAGAAGAGGAAGGAGAGGAAGGAGACGAGGAACAAGATGTGGAAGGAGGAGAGGAAGGAGATGAGGAAAGGAGATGAGGAAAGGAGACGAGGAAAGGAGACGAGTGCTGCTGCTGTTGACAGGTTTGCGCTCGCGCTCGAGAGTGAAGTGAAGAGAGGGAGGTTTTAGAGTGCTTCATAAGACACGCCTCCGTCTACCTCACTCTAAAAACTCAGGAGAGAGAGAGAGAGAGAAGGAGACAGAGAAGGAGAGAGGAGGGAGCGAAGAGAGGGAGAAGGAGGGAGGGAAGAGAGAGAGCGAGAAGGAGAGAGAGAGGAGAGAGGAGAGAAAGGAGAGAGAGGAGAGAGAGAGAAGGAGGGAGGGAAGAGAGAGAGTGAGAAGGAAAGAGAGAGGAGAGAGGAGAGAAAGGAGAGAGAGGAGAGAGAGAGAAGGAGGGAGGGAAGAGAGAGAGCGAGAAGGAGAGAGAGAGGAGAGAAAGGAGAGAGAGGAGAGAGAGAGAGAGGGAGAGAGGGAGAGAGAGAGAGAGAGAGAGAGAGAGAGAGAGAGAAGAAAAAAAAACACCGGTCTAACTCTTTAAAAGAAAAAAAATGCCTTTCATGACCTTTCTAAAATTTCACAGCAGGAAAAAGTGAAGAGAGAGTGAAGGAAGGAGGGAGGGGAAGAAGAGAAGGAGGTGAGAGACAGAGGACTGGGAGAGAACAAGAGGGAGCAAGGCGGGAGAGAGATAAAAAGGACGAGGCGGGAGAAGGAAATGAAAGAGAGAAAGAGAAGGGAAGAAAAGAGAGAGAGATTGAAGAGAAAGACAAGGAGGGGCAGAGAAAGAGGAGGAGGAAAGAGGAGAGGGAAGAGGGAGTAAGAGAAAGGAAACAAAAGATAAGAGAAGGAAGGAGTGGAGAGGGAGAGTAATGCAGGGGAGAAGGGAGAGAAAGAAGTTTATTTGGAGTGAGAGAGAGAAAGAGAAAGAGAGAGGATGAGAGGAAGGGAAGAGAAGTGAGACAGTGAGAGAGAGAGGAGGAGGAGGCGAGATAGAGAATGAGAACGGAAAGAGACTGAGAGACAAAGGAGAAAGAGGAGAAAGAGAAGAAAGGGGGAGGAGAGGAAAGAAAGGAGGCAAAAAGAGGGAGCGAAGAAGTGAGACAGTGAGAGAATGAGAAAGGAAAGAGTGAGCGAGATAGGAGACAGAGGGAGGGAGGGAAGGAGGGAAGGAAGAGGGAGGGAGGAAAGGAGGGAAGGAGGTAGGGCGGAGGAGGGAGGGAGCACAAGGCACCTGTTTGTCCCTGTGTAAGTCTAGAACCGGGATGACGAGGCAGAACAGACTCACAGCACTTTGTCGACACTACGGAACTTTCCCACTTTCCAACACGTCGTCACGGCAACAAAAGTCAACAAAACGGTGCGGATGAACAGAAAGCGTCAAGTAAAGTGACTTAACAAAGCACTTATTCAAGTGAAAGTGCAAAGTTGAGGTTCAGGAAAGTATTTGAGAGAAGTATTTGGCCAAAGTATGACTCAAGTAAGAGTACAAAAGTATGACTCAAGTAAGAGTACAAAAGTATGACTCAAGTAAGAGTACAAAAGTATGACTCAAGTAAGAGTACAAAAGTATGACTCAAGTAAGAGTACAAAAGTATGACTCAAGTAAGAGAAGAAACAAAAATGAGACAAACTAAATGTGATGGAGCGAGAAACGCAAATCATTTCATTTTATTTCATACTTTTTACAGGTTTACTCAGGAAAGAGCGCGCACGTCAATAAAACTTTACTCGAGTAGAAGTAAACGTTTGGAGTCAAAAAGTTACTCCGAGAAGTGTAATTTCTTGAAAAAGTGACTCAAGTCTAAACCAGGCACAATCCGTCTGTTTGCGGATCTGCAGCTCGAGCCTCTAAAAGAGAAAGTGAACGTTCAAACCACTTCCTTTGGCTCCAACACGTCCCCGTTTCATTATGATCACAAACACCTCTTTACTCTGTGTTTTTACTTCTTTACTCTGTGTTTTTACTTCTTTACTCTGTGTTTTTACCTCTCTCCTCTGTGTTTTCACCTCTCTACTCTGTGTTTTTACCTCTGTCCTCTGTGTTTTTACTTCTTTACTCTGTGTTTTCACCTCTCTACTCTGTGTTTTTACTTCTTTACTCTGTGTTTTCACCTCTCTACTCTGTGTTTTTACCTCTCTCCTCTGTGTTTTTACTTCTTTACTCTGTGTTTTCACCTCTCTACTCTGTGTTTTTACCTCTCTCCTCTGTGTTTTTACCTCTCTCCTCTGTGTTTTTACTTCTTTACTCTGTGTTTTCACCTCTCTACTCTGTGTTTTTACTTCTTTACTCTGTATTTTCACCTCTCTACTCTGTGTTTTTACTTCTTTACTCTGTGTTTTCACCTCTCTACTCTGTGTTTTTACCTCTCTACTCTGTGTTTTTACATCTTTATTCTGTGTTTTTACATCTTTATTCTGTGTTTTTACCTCTCTACTCTGTGTTTTTACCCCTTTATTCTGTGTTTTTACCTCTTTACTCTGTGTTTTTACCTCTGTGTTTTTCACCTTCCTGCTCGCCGTGCGCAGATAAAAGTGCACGTTTGGGGTTTGGAGTGTCGCTCGGGGAGGAAGTCGTCGCCGACCGCAGAGACACGATGGTATCTGGCAGTCGCCGTGACAAAGGGGGCGGGGCCAGGGGTGTTCTCGTGTTTGTAACGACACGGAAACGACAGATAATACGACGTCTGAATTTGTCTCTAATACTTTAGGACGTGAACATGTTGTATCTGTATCTTATTATTGCCTAATGTCATAATTAACAAAGTAAATATATTGCATCGAACATCGAGGTCCTCCATCCGACAGAAATGTTTTTTAAATTAAAATGTTTTACTTATGAAGAAAAAATTTGCCTCAATTTTGTCTCTGCTACATTTTTATTTTGACAGTTACATTAAGACAAGAACATATGTGTTTGAATAAATCTGAAATTATTAATTCTTATTCCTCTTCTGTTTTTTTGTTTTATGTTAGAATAAATAAATGAATAATACATATATATATTAAAATCCTGATCATTTCCGATATTGCTCTGAGCGTGACGTCGTTCATCTCGTGAAGCCTCGCCCCGGCACAGAACTGACGTGGAGACACTCTGTAAAGTTTAAGCACCAGACGACAGCGCGGTCGCTATGACAACCAGCTCCTCCCGCCTCTCAACAACAACGACGACTGGCACAGCGTCCGAGGTCTTTCAGTCACAGTGAACGTGAAATTAACTCAAAGCATTTAATTCGAAATAACTTAAACCAAAAGATTTTAAATTATGAGCATTTGTGGATTTTTATTATCATCATCATCATTTATAATTACTTGATATTCAACGTCAAAACGAGCTCGATCTCGTGGACAGAGTATCACGACCGAGTATCTTTATATTTACTCTCGAGGTAAATAAACTCACCTTCATCACAACATAAAGAGCTTTAACTCACATCTAACACCATCAGATCTCGACCGTAAATGCATTGAATGAGGGGGTTCCACAGGGATCAGTACTGGGCACGCTTCTTTTTATTGTATAAGTGAATGATTTCTTCATAAAATCGTCTGTGCTGATGATACAGTTATTTCTATCGCATAAAAATCTACAGTATCTTCCAAATATAGTCACCAGGAAAGGTGAAAAATGAATTTGACAGTTTGGACGCAGTGACAGTTTGTGTGTCGATAAATGCTACGGGCGCAGTTCATAAGTTCAGTTCAGTTCAGTTTCTATGCTGAACGATTAATGCTTTTGCTGTATATTTTCCATTTGCGCAGTCACTGCAGTCGAGTTGGATTAACTGGTTCATGTAATAACGTCTCAGCCATGTTCATAAAGTGCACAAAGGGGGCGGGGCCAGGGTCAGCTGCACGTTCAAGGCGCCCGGGAAGTTCTAACACTTCCAATAATCCCGGCGCGTTAGAACTCGGGCGCCGTGGATTCTTTCAGGTTTAAGCCGCTTATGAAGTCGGCCTGATCCGATTTGAGTTTGTCTGAAGAATGCAAAGGAGGAGGGGCTTCGGACAATGAACTCCAAACAAGCAAAGGTCCAAGAGCGAGTTTAAAGCGCTAGAAATATAACATGAGCGTCGTTTAGTGTATAGTGCATTTCTTTGCAATAATGACATCTGTGATCGAATAAATGCAAAAGGTGATAACATTTACAGGGGTCTCGCTACGTACATTCAGGGATGGCACCCCCGTCATCCCTAACATGATAAATCAAAATGACCCGCCATCCGTTTTGACATGGGGGGGAAAATAAACCGTCCCTAAAACCCAGCGAGCGCTAGTGCAACGAGCGTCAGCGTGCGTCGCCACGGCCAACGCGGTGATCGTCCGCGCGGTGAGTGCAGAAAAGTTGGAAAAGCTTAATGCGGCACTGACGCGGCACAGCAGCCAATCAGAGATGACGCTCTAGTGAAGTGCTATGCACGACCCGGAAAAAGCCCAAAACAAACCCTGCAACAATAAACTAAAGTTTTTAAAAATCCTCAAGATGCAGCTCTTGGAGCACATAAAGAGATTCACTAAACTCTCCTCAGCCCTAAAGTATCTGACTCTGATCTTCTATGATCCTGACTCTGAGCCTGTGTCCAATGGATGAAAGGGACAAGAAGTTATTATTGTATAACTTATGATATGACTGCCTTCACCCATGAGCTAAAACTGTACACATGTTAATTACATACCAAAATTGTGTCAGAGGTAATACAGTGATCCCTCGTTTATCGCGGGGGTTACGTTCCAAGAAGAACGAGTCAAAATCCGCGAAGTAGAAACCTTTTTTTTTTTTTACAGTTATTATACAATGAAATACTCCATAAAACATTGAAGCTCGCACGCGCCGCTCTCACCGGCCTCGCAAACTTCAATTTGGCAAGCGGGTTAACGTACGTCTACATATTAATCCATAACGTTATTGACACACAGGTAGAGAAGACGTGGAGAGACTGTTTAGCCAATCAGAATGTAGAACACAATGCATGATGAAAATCCGTGAAGCAGCGAGACCGCAAAAAGTGAACCGCGTTATAGTGAGGGATCACTGTACATTTAAATTACTAGGTTTATTTACCATTTCCATGATTCCATTAAGTTTTGGTCAAAATTAAAATTTCTTGGTGGATAGAACAATACACCGTGTAATAGTATGTTTAGGCTTATACACCATGTAATAGTATGTTTAGGCTTATACACCATGTAATAGTATGTTTAGGCCTATACACCATGTAATAGTATGTTTAGGCCTATACACCATGTAATAGTATGTTTAGGCCTATACACCATGTAATAGTATGTTTAGGCCTATACACCATGTAATAGTATGTTTAGGCTTATACACCATGTAATAGTATGTTTAGGCCTATACACCATGTAATAGTATGTTTAGGTCTATACACCATGTAATAGTATGTTTAGGCTTATACACCATGTAATAGTATGTTTAGGCTTATACACCATGTAATAGTATGTTTAGGCCTATACACCATGTAATAGTATGTTTAGGCTTATACACCATGTAATAGTATGTTTAGGCTTATACACCATGTAATAGTATGTTTAGGCCTATACACCATGTAATAGTATGTTTAGGCCTATACACCATGTAATAGTATGTTTAGGCTTATACACCATGTAATAGTATGTTTAGGCCTATACACCGTGTAATAGTATGTTTAGGCCTATACACCATGTAATAGTATGTTTAGGCCTATACACCATGTAATAGTATGTTTAGGCCTATACACCATGTAATAGTATGTTTAGGCCTATACACCATGTAATAGTATGTTTAGGCTTATACACCATGTAATAGTATGTTTAGGTCTATACACCATGTAATAGTATGTTTAGGTCTATACACCATGTAATAGTATGTTTAGGTCTATACACCATGTAATAGTATGTTTAGGCCTATACACCATGTAATAGTATGTTTAGGGTGCGTGTAAACCATCCTTGGAGGAAAATGCAAACCCGTATGAGGCATATTTACCATCCCTTAAAGAATTCTGGGGAGAACACTGATTTAGAGCGCCACAGCCACATAAACGGAGGAGGATTACGCCGTTTATCTGCTCCATCGTTGTCCAACTACTTCCTGCTTCTCCAATTACTTCCTGTTTCCCCGCGCACCTCAGAGGCGGCGCCCGCGGTCGCGGGACGCTCCGGGTTTCTCAGCACATTCTCCGGATGCCGGCCGCTCTTCGAGGTCAACGCGGCGCTGATAAGATGCGGATTATCGACTTTGAAAAAATTTAACGATAAGCGTGCGACGGCCTTCGGAATCCAAGGCTCACGACTGCGTTCTGCTCGTACGCCGCAGATATTTATGATTTAATTTGTATCGTTCTGTCCACAGAATTAATCGGTCAAAACTAACGGCTTCTGGCGCGATTATGAAGAAACAGAAGAGTTAAAAATTACATAAATGACTTAAGTATCAAGCGTTTGTCCCCAAAGACTCTGTTATTCTGATAATGTGTTTCTTTTTAAAGTTTTGAGCGCGTCTGTAGCAAAAATAAAAGTTGCGATACATGTTTTTGATTCAGAGGATAAAGGTTCCCAAACTGGGGGTCGGGAGGCACAGAGCTTTTCATTTTATCTCTAATTTTTATATCAATGATTTTGTTTGTTTTTCTTTTCGTGTGTGAAATCAGGTCAAATAACACAATATTGTACTCAATAAATACATTTTTCTTATTCAATGTGATTTAGTTAGTTTTTGATTAAGTTTTTTTGCGTGAATGTGACTGTATTGTTATGTTAATTTTTGTAATATTTTATTGTCGTTAATTTAAAAAATATAAAATAAAAAAATACAATTAAACCTGTTTTTTTGCCTTTATTCCTTATATATTTATTTTTTCATATTTTTATTGACATTGTTATTTATGGGGTCATGGCATGAAAAGCTTGCGACCCCTAAGGGAGGGCAGGTCCCAAGTGAGGAAAGTGTTGTGAGTTTTGAGAAGTGGAATGTTTTTATTCAATTAATTAAATTTGTTGCAGTTATAAAGTTAACACTGAATGATGTCAAGGGCGTGGCAAATACTGATCATATTTGTAGTTTAATATGTCTGCACTAGGATGAAGCGTTCCCTACAGGTCGGCCCACTCATTGAACTAAATTTGGCACACAAAAAAATGTTTTAAATGTTGTCTTTTAGGTTTATGATTGTACTTCCTGTTTGTAATTGATGACATCACACTAAGAAATTACCCAGAAACCACTGGGTCAAAATTAGACAAATAGTAATATATGAGAGCGACTTTATTTTGTTGATTTAACGTTTAGAGGGTCAAAAAAGTTGTTTCTTTGTGTAAATTCTGCATAAACTTTGACTGGAATGAGTGTCCCTGGTGTGATGTCACTTCCTGTCCCTGGTGTCATGTCACTTCCTGTCATGTTCTACACATTTGACAACGTATTCTCCACATATACCTGCTCGTTTGGTGTAAAACTATCATTTACATGTACAAAAGGTATAATAAATACACAATGTCAAAGTAAGACAATCATCAAAACCTGTCATGGCCCTTTAGACTGTTATTTATGGATCGGTGCATTTCATGAACAGCTTGTGCGAGTAGAGGTCAAACAAAGAGTGAGTATCACTTGTGGCCTTGTGTGTGAGTGGCTCTCCTTGTGGCCGTACCTTGATGTTGCAGGCCTGCTCCATCAGCCGCCGGGCGTTCTCTGCCGCTCGGTAGCGCTTGGGCAGCTGCACTCTGAAGAACTTGAGCGCTCCCTCGAAGTCGGCCTGCAGCAGGTCCTCTTTGGACGTCTGCAAACATGGCACAGGGGTCAGGGGTCAGACTGGACAAACCAACACGGCACAGGGGTCAGACTGGACAAACCAACACGGCACAGGGGTCAGACCGGACGCACCCACACGGCACAGGGGTCAGAACGGACGCACCAACACGGCACAGGGGTCAGAACGGACGCACCAACACGGCACAGGGGTCAGAACGGACGCACCAACACGGCACAGGGGTCAGACCGGACGCACAGGGGTCAGACCGGACGCACAGGGGTCAGACTGGACGCACCAACACGGCATAGGGGTCAGACCGGACGCACAGGGGTCAGACCGGACGCACCAACACGGCACAGGGGTCAGCACAGGGGTCACACTGGACGCACCAACACGGACAGGGGTCAGACCGGACGCACAGGGGTCAGACCGGACGCACCAACACGGCACAGGGGTCAGCACAGGGGTCAGACTGGACGCACCAACACGGCACAGGGGTCAGCACAGGGGTCAGACCAGACAAACCAACATGGCACAGGGGTCAGTACAGGGGTCAGCACTGGGGTCAGACGGTACATTAATATAGTGTGTTCATCAGAGGGTCCACAAACAGGTTTAGCATTTAAATATTTAGCTCTTTCGTTGCAAACACATCTTTATTCATCTTTGAACTTTAAAATCAGGTCTGTTTGTTGAGTTTATGATAGTTTAAATATTACTGGTGGATATTCTGTATCGTTTAATCAAATCTGAGCTGTAAAGTAGAGAAAACACCGCCCTCTACTGGCTCAACAGTGGAACTGCAGAAAAGAAGATTCTGACGGTCAGAAATATCTCAGTGAATTATTTTTTTCCCTCATTATTATCTCGTTTTTTACACCATATTTGAGTGCATGTGGAAAGTGCTCAAATGTCTTAAAACGTGAATGGAACACGACATAAACAGAATTATCACTTTATATTCTTGTTTGGACGATGAGATTTGATGTTTCGGTCTCTTTTTGATGTCAATTTTAATAGTTTTATCAACAACTCAACAAATGACGACTAAATACTCCATATTCTAAACTTGCAGAACAATAATCAAAAGTTTGCGTCCGAAACCGCGCCTCTCGTTGCTTTAAAACGGCCCCGCCTCGTCTCACCGCCAGCAGTTTGGGCACGAAGAGCCGGTGTCCCATCCCGAGGAGGCCCATGACGCGGCAGACGGAGTCGGCCGAGGCCTGGCCCCCCGGCGACGCCTCCCGCTCCTCCTGCGCCGCCACCTCGCCATCCTCCACGGCCCTGCGCGCGGACGGGAGCGGCAGGTGCGGGGCCAGGTGGTGCTGGGCCAGGTGCGGGGAGGGCGGGGTGCGGGGGGGGGAGGGGGAAGGGCCCAGGGCGGCGGCGCTCGGCTCGTCCAGCGTGTCCGCGTGCAGCGTCCCGTCCGGAGTGCGTGTTCGGCCGCTCGCTCGTCGCTCCAGAAGCATCAAGAAAGAGCGCGGTTCTCTGCGATCGAAGACGACGTCGATGCCGTTATTTCGTCGGAGACATCGCGTGTGGGTCAAAGGCTCCAACAAACGCTCCGGGAAATCTGACTTCGTACTTCAAGATGGCGACTGGCCACGTTCCACTGAAGTGTGTAGTGGCTGCTTCGTTTGCGCTTTTCGTCGTTTAGAAATGGAAAAGTCGAGGAAAACCAAGTGTCGGAGTTAAATATTCAACTGGATTACGAAGGAAAGTGTCACAGTCGATATCATGAGCCGTTCTCGAGCGTTTCTGTGCAGGCTTTAGATCTGGACGTCGTCACAATCGTACAAACTCCTTGGCTCATCGAACGGTGACGTTTCCTCGACGGAGCAACTCGACGCTGCTTTCGTGGCGCCGATGTCAGAGGCCTCGAAAAGCCCCGATGTTCTCCGCGACGGGAGGAGGGAGCGCGGCGAGCCAGCTCTTTGACATAATGCCGTCCGCGACAAGTCGATGACGTCAATAAACTGATGTCAAAACTAAGAATCTACTTCTCCAGCGATTCCAGAGTGTTCACGCCAAGAAGCATCCAAGAGCGAAACGAGGCCTTCTGAGAACCGCCCGAGTCTGAAAACGGACTGTTCCAGGTCTAAAGTGGGGCTAAATAAAGTCTAAAACTGGAATAAAACATGAGCTAAGTCTTTTTGTCTAAAGACTAGCCCAAAGTAGGACATAAATGTGGATAAAACTGACTCAAAACTAATCAAACTTGAACTGCTTTGAGAAACACAATATTTCAGGAGCCAAATTGTTAAACTCGTGTTTTTTTGGGCCGTTTACGTCACAACAGTTTGACTTCATCGCTCAGAAAGTTGGATTTCATGAGGCTGAACTGCCAGAGAATCGCCACTCGCGACGTGGAATTACATCTTGGTTTCGCCGCCGTCCTGGGCAATGGTTTTTCAGAAGAGGACGCGACTGTGGCGGAAACCACGGCGGAAACGCGGCGAGGAAAGATCATCTACGGAAACACGGCGACGGCTCGTGCCAGAAGCTCCGGACCGGCATTCGCCACCAATATTCGTCTCAGAACAGCCTCGTAAGCTCCGCCCCTCTCTCTCTCTGCTCCGCTTTGTGATGCTAACAAAGCTAACGGTGGCTAGCAGGGGTTGTGGCTCCAACGCAGGGGTCTTCTCTGGGTGGGGAACAGCTGATGGAAGAACGGGAGGAAGGAGAGGGGGGGTAAGAAGGAAGGCGCGTTCCCACGACAACGGGAGGAGGAGAGTCCAGAGCGGGAGGGAAAAAGAGGATTCGAGAGAAAAGAAAAGGTCTGAGGACGTTACAGATGACGGCGCAGAAACGGTGGAGGTCCAGGAAGCTAACGCTACGCTAAGACTGGTGTTTTGAAGAGCGATGTGGAGGAGAGGAAGAGGAGGAGGAGGAGGCCGGGGGAACATGTCGTCATGACCGGCCAATAGGAAAGCACCAACGCTCGGCCAATGGGAGCACGGCAGCCGAGGCAAAGGGGAGTTCCTCTCTCGATGTGACAGATACAGACAACAAAACATCATCTTTTGTCGTGTTTTAACACTTTACTGGACCAAACAGACTCTTTTTATGACAAAGACAGCGACTTTGATCAATAAAAATTACAATAAAGGTTAAAAAATGTGTGATTTGTGCAGATAAAGGACGTTAGTCGCACATATTCTCATATATATTTCAGTATATTTCCGTATATTTCAGTATATTTCAGTACATGTCTGTATAATTTCAGTATATTTCAGTCTTCTTTGGACCAAACAGACTATTTTTATGACAAAGACAGTGACGTTAATCAATAAAAATGACAATAAAGAAAAAAACGATGTGTGATTTGTGCAGATAAAGCACGTTAGTCGCACATATTCTCATATATATTTCAGTATATTTCAGTGTATATTTCAGTGTATATTTCAGTGTATATTTCAGTGTATATTTCAGTGTATATTTCAGTATATTTCAATGTATATTTCAGTGCATTTCAATATATTTCAGTATATTTCAGTGTATTTCAGTACATTTCAGTCTTCTACTGACTAAACAGACTCTTTTTATGACAAAGACAGTGACTTTAATTTAAAAAAATGACAATTAAGATTAAACGGTGTTTGATTTGTGCAGATAAAGCGCGTCAGTCGCACATATTCTCTGTGTAGAAGCCTCCGGTCGTCATGTTTAAACACTTATTTGGCTGATTATGTGTTTGAAAAGTGTCATTGTTCAACAGGAATAATCGTTTCACTGTTTTGACTATTAAAATAACCCATAAAACAAGATTTAAAATGAATAACCAGTGGATATAATCAATCAGTGTTTGACCTTAAACAGCTCAAATGTTCATGTACCACAAACTATTAAGAACTATGTATGAATATTGACCCTAAAATGATGTTTGCTCTGTCAAAAACGTGATTATAAGATTTTGGTGTTTTTTGTTTTATTTTGTCAGATTTATACATTAGAATATGACATCTTAATGAAATAACTACGTGTAATGAGATTTATTGGTCATTAATGCAACGTAACTGGGATTCAGAAATCCAGGGTTTTTTAGTCACATTTAACACTGTTTTTTACGGCATCTGTTCCTTTAATACGACGTTATGATCGACAATTTTAGGTTTTACAGGACAAATACTGACAGCTTTTCATTTTATCGGCAGAAATTGAACTTTTTGTGAAGCTCAAACACGGTTTCAAGGCGAGATAACGGTCAAAAACGTGATCATAAGAACAAGATTTGGGTGTTTTTTTGTTTTTTTTTGGTCAGATTTACACATTAGAATATGAAATCTTACTTCATCAATTAAATTAAATTGAAATAACTACGTGTAATGAGATTTATCGATAATTTTGTACTCTTTTTTTTTATCTCAAGTCCTGCAATTTCTTATTTATGTATTTTCAGAATTAAAAACACCCGACACAATAAACACATTCTGTCACATTCATTTGCATAATGTGTTATGAATGCTTTATTTTTAAGTTAAAATAAACAGTTAAATCTGTAATAACCACACGCACATGTATAGTTACATATATAAATAAGAAACTAAAAGTAAAACCCACAATTTACTTTATTAGGAATAGTTCTGTTGTTAGACTCTGGGTGCAGTGCTGGGCGCAGCCACTAGAGGGTGACAAATGCCAATCTAAGGCATATATTTCAGTGTATATTTCAAAAGGTAAAGGACATTCAGATGCTAATCAGGTACTCAGGGTGGTCGAGCCAGGGTCTCACAAAGACAAAGAGGTTTCTAATAGCCCATTAAGATTCTGAATAGGCTAGCTCGGTAGATACAAAGGGGAGTTTCTGTTGAAACAAACAACTCTTTCTACTTCAGGAAGGCTCCTCCCAATGGGCGGGTCTTACCACAGAACAGTATTAATATCGGAGTTCTCGACCTAAATTCTGTTATTGACAATGACTCTTGGATGAGAGTCGAAACGTCTATTTTTTCAAACTGAGTCCAGATGACTACAACTGAAGCTTTTTCTACTGTGTATATTTCAGTATATTTCTGTAAATTTCTGTAAATTTCAGTATATTTCAGTGTATATTTCAGTATATTTCGGTATATTTCAGTATATTTTGTGTATATTTCAGTATATTTTGTGTATATTTCAGTATATTTCAGTATATATTTCAGTATATATCAGTATATTTCAGTAATTCAGTGTATATCAGTATAGTTCAGTTTATTTCAGTATATTTTGTGTATATTTCAGTATATTTTGTGTATATTTCAGTATATTTCAGTGTATTTTGTGTATATTTCTGTATATTTCAGTGTATTTTGTGTATATTTCAGTATATATTTCAAACAAACAAATGCCAATCAAAGGCTGAAAAGGACTCGAACGATAATTTCTGTTGAACATCGAGAGCTTTTAAATCAAACGTACATAAAGTGCATCGAACGGTTCATTCTTTTTGACGTTCTCGTTTAATAATGTCGACGTCTTTGTCATAAAAGGTCATTAAATAAGACCATAAGAGCCAGTTTCATCAGAACACACAAAAGTAGATTTTTTGTTATAAAGACTTAAAACTAATAGAATTTAGATCTGATATATTCTTTAAAATGTGGCTTTTCCTGTGTCGTTTCAGTATATTTCAGTATATTTCGTGTATATTCCAGTAAATTTCAGTATATTTCAGTGTACATTTCAGTGTATATTTCTATTTTAGTATATTTCAGTATATGTCAGTGTATTTCAGTATATTCCAGTATATTTCAGTATATTTCAGTGTATTTCAATGTATTTCAGTATATTCCAGTATATTTCTGTATATTCCAGTATATTTCAGTGTATGTTCCAGTATATTTCAGTGTATTTCAGTATATTCCAGTATATTTCAGTGTATGTTCCAGTATATTTCAGTGTATTTTTCAGTATATTTCAGTGTATTTCAGTATATTCCAGTATATTCCAGTATATTTCAGTATATTTCAGTGTATTTCAATGTATTTCAGTATATTCCAGTATATTTCTGTATATTCCAGTATATTTCAGTGTATATTTCAGTATATTTCAGTGTATATTTCAGTATATATTTCAGTGTATATTTCAGTATATTTCAGTATATATTTCAGTATATTTTAGTATATTTCATACATAAAGTGCATCAAACGGTTCATTCTTTTTGACGTTCTCGTTTAATAATGTCGCCGTCTTTGTTATAAAAGGTCATAAAATAAGACCATAAGAGCCAGTTTCATCAGAACACGCAAAAGTCCAGAGTTCTGAGCGACATAAAGTACATGAAAATACAAGTTAATGAAAAGACTGACCTTGAGCAAAGCCAGCGCCACATTGAAGATGATGTTCAGGCCCTAAAGGAGAAAGAAAATATTTGTTTATAATGTGCACTTATTTCACAAAACAACATCCATAAAAACTTTAAAGAGACGTTTCAGCAGAACATGATGTGATATTATTTCAGTATATTTCAGTGTATATTCCAGTATATTTGCTCTTATGCCGCATTCTGTTCATATTTGGCGTTTCCCTTTGTGTTTCTAAATATATAAATCGACACGAGATTTCACTCAAAAGTCTGGGAACACCCATCTACAAGGTTTCCGTGACGACCGACTCACATGGCAACACCAGCTAAAAATATCTGGCAGCGCTAAAAATAACTGGAGAAGACAGAGGGCGCTGTTTGTCTGTGCGCCACTAGAGGGAGCTACAGCGCCGAGGCCACGAGCAACACACAACCTGAGCCTATGAAGTACAAGTACACGGACACAACCTGATCCTATGAAGTACAAGTACACGGACACAACCTGAGCCTATGAAGTACAAGTACACGAAACACAGCCTGATCCTATGAAGTACAAGTACAAGGACATAGCCTAATCCTATGAAGTACTAGTACACGGACACAACCGGATCCTATGAAGTACTAGTACACGGACACAACCGGATCCTATGAAGTACAAGTACACGGACACAACCGGATCCTATGAGGTACAAGTACACGGACACAACCTGATCCTATGAAGTACAAGTACACGGACACAACCTGATCCTATGAAGTAAAAGTATACGAAACACACAACCTGATCCTATGAAGTACAAGTACACGAAACACAAAACCTGATCCTATGAAGTAAAAGTACAAGGAACACACAACCTGATCCTATGAAGTACAAGTACACGAAACACACAACCTGATCCCAGGGCTCAGATGAAGGATTTTCTCTTGTATAGCAGCAGCTGCTAAACAATCAGTGAATTTTTTTCAAATTTGTACAGCAATTTATTGCATAGCAAAACATGAACGTGACTAACAATCAATATTTTCCATTAATGTAACAATAAATTGATTTCAAATGTATTTGTAAACATTCTATTTAAAAAACAAAACCTTAAATTAACTTTTAAACACTTTTTAAACATTTTTTCAAAATAAAACAGAAAACTTGCAAATAAAATTAGTTGTTGAACATTAATTAACACCAAGTCAGATGGCCTTATTTACAACTTTCTTCCATATCATCATCATCATCATCATCATCATCATCATCATCATCAGATAACTATTTGCAGGAGTCTCATTTACATATTAATTGTCTTTACACTCACAAAAAATATGTATTAAGCTTCTGATGAACTCCAAATAGAAGTATATAGGAAACCTACACACACGGACCAGTATCTGCTCTTTGGTTCCAACCACCCACTACAGCACAAGCTGGGAGTGATCAGAACCTTACAACACAGAGCTCAAGGTGTGCCCACCAGCTCAGAGGGCAAGAAGAAAGAGGAAAAACATGTCCGAAATGCCCTCTCAGCCTGTGGTTACCCCGCTTGGGCTCTCAACAGAGTGAAGAGAACCAAGAAGCAGGACAAAAGGGAAACTGAACAGAGCAGGAAGGGTGTTTCTACCCATTATGTGTCTGGCCTGTCGGAAAAACTGCAGAGAATTTTTAGACAACACGAAGTCCCTGTTTATTTTAAACCAGGCAACACTTTAAGACAAAAACTGGTTCACCCTAAGGACAAGTTGCAGACTCAAAAACAGAGCAATGTAGTTTATTCGATCCAATGCAGTGAAGAAAGCTGTAAAGAACGTTACATAGGTGAGACTAAACAGCCTCTACACAAGAGGCTCTATCAGCACAGAAGAAATACAAGTTCAGGACCTCAGAGTGCCGTGCATCTCCACCTTGAAGCCTCTAATCACTCGTTTGAAGACGGTGAGGTGAAGATTTTAAGCAGGGAGAAAAGATGGTTTGAAAGAGGAGTCAAGGAAGCTATTTTTGTTAAAAAAGAAAGACCTTCTTTAAACAGAAATGGAGGGCTAAGATTCAATCTCCCTGGTATCTATAATGGTATACTGAACCCCTGGAAAGGTAGAGGACCAGGACATTCAGATGCTAATCAGGTACTCAGGGTGGTTGAGCCAGGGTCTCACAAAGACAAAGAGGCCCATTAAAATTCTGAATAAGCTAGCTCGGTAGATACAAGGGGGGAGTTTATGTTGAAACAAACAACTCTTGCTACTGCAGGAAGGCTCCGCCCAATGGGCGGGTCTTACCACAGAACAGTATTAATATCGGAGTTCTCGATCTAAATTCTTTTATTGACAATGACTCTTGGATGAGAGTCGAAACGTCTATTTTTTCTAACTGAGTCCAGATGACTACAACTGAAGCTTTTTCTACTAAGCTTCTGATGGAAAAATAAAGGTCGCTGTGTTGTCAATCATGGTGTAAAAAGTAGTAAAAGTACACAAAACACACAACCTGATCCTAGGAAGTAAAAGTACACTTAGTAGGCATGAGTAAAAGTACAGATACAGAGAGTACAGAGAGCACATGAATAAACATTTAAACAAATGTAAATATGATTAAAACCTGGACCGTCCCACTGAGATTCAGAGTCTCTTTTTCAGGGGAGGAGCCTGGCCCCAGAGGGGAGGAGCCTATGGTGCATGTTTTTTAGTGGGCGGGGAAACCTACAGACGGGGAGAGAACATGCAAGCGACACACACATGCATCGTTTTCATCCCACTCCAACGTGACATCAGGTTCCATTTCCCCCGGACGCTCTAAAAGAAGAGGAAGAGCCGGAAAAAGAGAGCAAACAAAGAGGCGGAGTCAGAGGCGGAGTCAGAGGCCATGATGGAGGAGAGGAAATGAGTTTAAACAGAAACAATCTCATCACACGGCTCAGTGACGGAGAAAGAACGCTCAACGGTTTGGTCTACAGAGAGAGTGAGATGATGGAGAGAACGACATGGACGAGGGAGGAGAGTGGAGGAGTGGAGGGATGGAGGCGTGGAGGGAAGGAGGAGTGGAGGAGTGGAGGGATGGAGGCGTGGAGGAGTGGAGGGATGGAGGCGTGGAGGGAAGGAGGAGTGGAGGAGTGGAGGAGTGGAGGGATGGAGGCGTGGAGGAGTGGAGGGATGGAGGCGTGGAGGGATGGAGGCGTGGAGGGAAGGAGGAGTGGAGGAGTGGAGGGATGGAGGCGTGGAGGAGTGGAGGGGTGGAGGAGTGGAGGGATGGAGGCGTGGAGGAGTGGAGGGGTGGAGGCGTGGAGGGGTGGAGGGATGGAGGGGTGGAGGAGTGGAGGGATGGAGGGGTGGAGGGATGGAGGGGTGGAGGCGTGGAGGAGTGGAGGGAAGGAGTGGAGGGATGGAGGGGTGGAGGAGTGGAGGGATGGAGGGGTGGAGGGATGGAGGGGTGGAGGCGTGGAGGGGTGGAGGAGTGGAGGGAAGGAGGAGTGGAGGGATGGAGGGGTGGAGGAGTGGAGGCGAGGCAGAAATAGACACAATCATGGAGCAAAACTAAAGACACAAACATGTGATGAACTCTGATGCTGTGTAGAAGGTGCCGGCTTTGTGTGTCCATGTGTGTAGAAGGTGTGTCCATGTGTGTAGAAGGTGTGTGTCCATGTGTGTAGAAGGTGTGTGTCCATGTGTGTAGAAGGTGCCGGGCGTGTGTCCATGTGTGTAGAAAGTGTGTCCATGTGTGTAGAAGGTGTGTCCATGTGTGTAGAAGGTGTGTCCATGTGTGTAGAAGGTGTGTCCATGTGTGTAGAAGGTGTGTCCATGTGTGTAGAAGGTGTGTGTCCATGTGTGTAGAAGGTGTGTGTCCATGTGTGTAGAAGGTGTGTGTCCATGTGTGTAGAAGGTGTGTGTCCATGTGTGTAGAAGGTGTGTGTCCATGTGTGTAGAAGGTGTGTGTCCATGTGTGTAGAAGGTGTGTGTCCATGTGTGTAGAAGGTGTGTGTCCATGTGTGTAGAAGGTGTGTGTCCATGTGTGTAGAAGGTGTGTGTCCATGTGTGTAGAAGGTGTGTGTCCATGTGTGTAGAAGGTGTATCCATGTGTGTAGAAGGTGCCGGGCGTGTGTCCATGTGTGTAGAAGGTGTGTCCATGTGTGTAGAAGATGTGTCCATGTGTGTAGAAGGTGTGTCCATGTGTGTAGAAGGTGTGTCCATGTGTGTAGAAGATGTGTCCATGTGTGTAGAAGGTGTGTCCATGTGTGTAGAAGGTGTGTCCATGTGTGTAGAAGATGTGTCCATGTGTGTAGAAGGTGTGTCCATGTGTGTAGAAGGTGTGTCCATGTGTGTAGAAGGTGCCGGGCATGTGTCCGTACCTCGCAGAGCAGCAGGTCGGTGATGTGGAACACCATGCACAGGGGGAACTTGGCTGTGAAGAGCGTGAGGAACCACTGGGAGGCGTACATGTGCGCCTCCAGACTCAGCTCCTGGAAGTGAGTCCACAGATCGGACAGCTGCTCCTGGGCACAAAAACACAAACACACACACGTTAGTGACCTCCGTGCTCTTCTCAGCTAGTAGAACCTGACTGATCTCTATGATCTTCTCAGCTGGTAGAACCTGACTGACCTGCATGAGCCGCTCCAGCTGGAAGAACTTGCAGTGCAGATCCTCAAAGTTGTTCTTGTAGAGCGTTCTGAGGCCGTACTGGAACATGATCTTTACCAGGACACAGAAGGCCTGCTCCTCCGGCATCTGCAAGACAAACACAGACGTGCAGCAGGAAACGTTCTCAAGATGGAGCCAGTTTCCAGTCAGATACAGAGTTTAAAATGAAAACACGGCACAAGGACAAACATAAAATACATTTTTCTAAAGACGATTTCCACTTCAGCTGCAGTGTCTCGCCCCAATCGCTCGTGGAAATCCACTGTCAGAAAAGCCCACAACGAATTTGGTGATTATTTATGGACTTTCCATTTTGGCGTCATAAATCTGAGAATCTTGAAACTGAGGCTGAGAGGGAGAGAGCCTCAGAAACAGGCTTAATGAAACAAGTGTGAATTAAGCTAAATACAACTCTTACTAGGTTTATTTTATGTTATTTTACTTATTGAGTGTCTGCTTATGATGTCATATGATGTTCTTGTATTTTAGGATTGTAGGATTTTTGACTCGTTTCAACTCCTTAAAGGCGGTATGAACGATTTTTCAGCGATTTGAGAACGCAGGCGAAAGTGCGCATGCGCACTCCCCCGTGCGGACTGATACAACACACACGTGCGTTTGTTTATTAGCGCAACGGAGCGCATCGCATCTTTCGTCTCCCGTAGATTTCTGTCCACTTCTGCGTCAGCTCGAACTGTCTTTCTCCGTCTTCATTTTGCCCCGTACACTGAGGGAACTATATTATGATAGATCCATGCGCTTAGACACGCGGAAACGTGGGGACGAGCCTGACGCGGCTGCAGGTGAGCGGTAGGTGCGTTTTATGATTGATACGTGGCAGGACAAATTATTTATCCACGCCATGAGGAAATATGATAAATTTGCTGAAAAAAATCGTCCATACCACCTTTAACACTTTCACCGATTTCAACCTCTTTACGATCGCTTTCGCTGTCTTAGGGGGGCTATTGCTTTTGCCATTTTTACATACCGTACTTTTTTCAGTATTTGCAAAAGTGAATTGCTAATACTAACGCTAATGCTACTTAGCATTAGCGTCTCTACAGGGAGGAGGGGGTGCAGCCGGGTCACCGAGGCTCTTTCTCTCTTTCTTCCTGCTCAGGTCTGCGTTCAGCACGATCTTGCAATTTGTCAGGACAAACAACTATTTGAGTCGCAAACTACACAATAATCAACTGTAAATTATTGAGCGTCATTGGTATGACGCAAAACGCAGCAGAAAACATGGACGGGCGGGAAGGTGGCCACGCGGGAAGGCTGAATATTTTTCACACACATGCAGTACTTTCACACAAATGCAGTACAGAATATTCTTTAGACTTTATTCTAAAGAATATTCTTTATTCTTTAGACTTTATTCTAAAGAATAAAGTATTTTCAGCTGAAGCCATTGCGAGTGTCTGCATAAGTACCGCCATAAAACAACAACTGTGAGGAGACCTTGCTCAACACCCGGTCTGGAGAGACGGGAGATGGCGGAGGAGAGTGGATCGGGGATGGAAGACATTCTGGACGGCGTGGAGGAGCAGCCTTTTCTGCCTGCACGTGCCCGGAAACGTAAAAAGTCCCTTAGCTCGTCCGAGGGTTCTGGGAATGAGCAGCAGGATGAGGCTGAAGCTATTGACATCCGGGGTGAGAGCAGATACTGTAAGGTGATCATAAAGCTTGCACAGGATAGTGCATCCTTTAAGGAGTGGAATTCAGTGGCATTGTCAAAGAGCCTAACTGTAGCTGTGGGAGTGATCAAGAGTGCGAGTGTCCTTAGAGATGGCTCGCTGCTGGTCGTGTGCAAGGACGCGGCTCAGCAACGGAAGGCGATTGGAACTAAACGTCTGGGTGGAAAGGACATTCTTGTGTCTGATGCTGAAAGAAACACGGTCAGAGGAGTTATCGTAGGTGTCCCTACGGCGACGTCTGTGGATGAAGTTAAGGAGAATTTGACTGGAGTTACGGTGGTTGGACGCTAGGCGTTTGAAGGTGACCCGGTTTGGGGTAAGATGTGACAGCTTGTCGGTAATGGTAACACTTGAAGGGAGGTGCCTGCCTAGTAAGGTGTTCATTGGGTACATGTGCTATAGCGTCAGGCCATATGTTCCGCCGCCCCTGCGTTGCTTTAAGTGCCAGCGCTTTGGGCATATTGCAGCGGTCTGTAGAGGGAAGCAAAGATGTGGTAAATGTGCAGGAGATCATGAGTATGGGAAGTGTGACGTGGGTGCAAAACTGAAGTGCTGTAACTGTGGGGAAGAACATAGCTCTGCCTACGGGGGATGCAGGTTTAGCAAAAGAGCTGCTGAGGTGCAGAAAATAAAGGTCTCTCAAGATATATCCTATGCAGATGCAGTCAAGAAAGTTTCAAGTAACGAGTTTAGAGTAAATACAGAGAGAGGAGCCAGCGCTGCTCCCAGCCAGGGCGAAATGAGAAAGGCCAGCGTGGCTCCCAAGGGGTGTGAGGGTTTCAGGAGTGGAGGTCCCAAGTGTGCAGGTTCCAGAATTAATGAGAATACCCTGGTTGTGGATAGAGAGGATTTTGTACTCTTTATGGTGGATGTTGTAAACTGTGCTGCTCAGACTCAAAGCAGAACTGAAAGGATCAGGATCATTGCTAAAGCTGCAGGGAGATTCCTTGGAACAAAGGAGCTTGATTGGGCAGATATAGAAAACAGGCTAAAGGCGCTAAATGGGAGTCGGAGTGATGGGGGTCTGCTTTTGGGGAGTCAGAGTGATCAGAGTGACGAGATGGGGGTGGGGGTGGTCTCCTGTCCTCGTCCAGTCTCGTAGACGCACGGCTACCAAGCAGCGACATCAGTGGAAATATTAAAGCCTGTAGAATGAAGCCTAAAGAATAAAGCTGTACGGTGGAAGCACCGAACGTCAAAGAAGGAGAGGAAGATGAAGAAGAGTCTCCCTGGAATAAAGCCGGTTGGTCTCTGAAACAACAACAACTATTCTAGTCACAAAGACATATCATGACCTCATGGGCTTTGTAACACCAAAGCAATGGAAGGAGTACTTTTACGGACTACGACAGTCTGAGGACTACGAAAAGTCTGAGGAATAAAGTCTGGCGGTAATGCAACACTTGGATGCCAACCGCCATAAAACAACAACAACAACAACAACTTCAAAGCACTTCTGAGGGACTACGACAAAGTCTGAGGAATAAAGTCTGGCGGTAATGCAACACTTGGATGCCAACCGCCATAAAACAACAACAACAACAACAACAACTTCTAAAGAATACGACAAAGTCTGAAGAATAAAGTCTGGCGGTAATGCAACACTTGGATGCCAACCGCCATAAAACAACAACAACAACAACAACAACTTCAACAACTATTCTAGTCACAAAGACATATCATGACCTCATGGGCTTTGTAAAACCAAAGCAATGGAAGGAGTACTTTTACGGACTACACTTGGATGCCAACCGCCATTATTGTACAAAACTGTGAGGAGACCTTGCTCAACACCCGGTCTGGAGAGACGGGAGATGGCGGAGGAGAGTGGATCGGGGATGGAGGACGTTCTGGACGGCGTGGAGGAGCGGCCTTTTCTGCCTGCACGTGCCCGGAAACGTGAAGGGTCCCTTGGCTCGTCCGAGGGTTCTGGGAATGAGCAGCAGGATGAGGCTGAAGCTGTTGATGTCCGGGGTGAGAGCAGAGACTGTGGGGTGATCATGGAGCTTGCACAGGATAGTGCATCCTTTGGGGAGTGGAGTTCGGTGGCATTGTCGAGGAGCCTGGCTGTAGCTGTGGGAGTGATCAGGAGTGCGGGTGTCCTTGGAGATGGCTCGCTGCTGGTCGTGTGCAGGGACGCGGCTCGGCAGCGGAAGGCGATTGGAACTGAACGTCTGGGTGGAAAGGACATTCTTGTGTCTGATGCTGAAAGAGGCACGGTCAGAGGAGTTATCGTGGGTGTCGCTACGGCGACGTCTGTGGATGAAGTTAAGGAGAATTTGGCGGGAGTTACGGTGGTGGACGCTGGGCGTTTGAGGGTGACCCGGTCTGGGGTAAGATGTGACAGCTTGTCGGTGGTGGTGGCACTTGAGGGGAGGTGCCTGCCTAGTAAGGTGTTCATTGGGTACATGTGCTATAGCGTCGGGCCATGTGTTCCGCCGCCCCTGCGTTGCTTTAGGTGCCGGCGCTTTGGGCATGTTGTGGCGGTCTGTAGAGGGAGGCAAAGGTGTGGTGGATGTGCGGGGGATCGTGAGTGTGGGGGGTGTGACGTGGGTGCAAAACTGAAGTGCTGTGACTGTGGGGAAGAACATGGCTCTGCCTACGGGGGATGCAGGTTTAGCGGAGGAGCTGCTGAGGTGCAGAAAATAAAGGTCTCTCAAGGTATATCCTATGCAGATGCAGTCAAGAAAGTTTCAAGTAACTAGTTTAGAGTGAATGCGGAGAGAGGAGCCGGCGCTGCTCCCGGCCAGGGCGAAGTGAGAAGGGCCAGCGTGGCTCCCGGGAGGTGTGGGGGTTTCAGGAGTGGAGGTCCCAAGTGTGCGGGTTCCAGAGTTGATGAGGGTACCCTGGTTGTGGATAGAGAGGATTTTTGCTCTTTATGGTGGATGTTGTAAGCTGTGCTGCTCAGACTCAAAGCAGAACTGAAAGGATCGGGATCATTGCTGAAGCTGCGGGGAGATTCCTTGGAGCGAAGGAGCTTGATTGGGCAGATATGGAGAACAGGCTAGGGGCGCTGAATGGGAGTCGGAGTGATGGGGGTCTGCTTTTGGGGAGTCAGGGTGATCGGGGTGACGAGATGGGGGTGGGGGTGGTCTCCTGTCCTCGCCCAGTCTCGTAGACGCACGGCTACCAAGCGGCGACATCAGTGGACATATTAAAGCCTATAGAATGAAGCCTGAAGAATAAAGCTGTACGGTGGAAGCACCGAACGTCAAAGAAGGAGAGGAAGATGAAGAAGAGTCTCCCTGGAATAAAGCCGGTTGGTCTCTGAAACAACAACAACTATTCTAGTCACAAAGACATATCATGACCTCATGGGCTTTGTAACACCAAAGCAATGGAAGGAGTACTTTTACGGACTACGACAGAGTCTGAGGACTACGACAAAGTCTGAGGAATAAAGTCTGGCGGTAATGCAACACTTGGATGCCAACCGCCATAAAACAACAACAACAACAACAACAACTTCAAAGCACTTCTAAAGAATACGACAAAGTCTGAAGAATAAAGTCTGGCGGTAATGCAACACTTGGATGCCAACCGCCATAAAACAACAACAACAACAACAACAACAACAACAACTTCAACAACTATTCTAGTCACAAAGACATATCATGACCTCATGGGCTTTGTAAAACCAAAGCAATGGAAGGAGTACTTTTACGGACTACACTTGGATGCCAACCGCCATTATTGTACAAAACTGTGAGGAGACCTTGCTCAACACCCGGTCTGGAGAGACGGGAGATGGCGGAGGAGAGTGGATCGGGGATGGAGGACGTTCTGGACGGCGTGGAGGAGCGGCCTTTTCTGCCTGCACGTGCCCGGAAACGTGAAGGGTCCCTTGGCTCGTCCGAGGGTTCTGGGAATGAGCAGCAGGATGAGGCTGAAGCTGTTGATGTCCGGGGTGAGAGCAGAGACTGTGGGGTGATCATGGAGCTTGCACAGGATAGTGCATCCTTTGGGGAGTGGAGTTCGGTGGCATTGTCGAGGAGCCTGGCTGTAGCTGTGGGAGTGATCAGGAGTGCGGGTGTCCTTGGAGATGGCTCGCTGCTGGTCGTGTGCAGGGACGCGGCTCGGCAGCGGAAGGCGATTGGAACTGAACGTCTGGGTGGAAAGGACATTCTTGTGTCTGATGCTGAAAGAGGCACGGTCAGAGGAGTTATCGTGGGTGTCGCTACGGCGACGTCTGTGGATGAAGTTAAGGAGAATTTGGCGGGAGTTACGGTGGTGGACGCTGGGCGTTTGAGGGTGACCCGGTCTGGGGTAAGATGTGACAGCTTGTCGGTGGTGGTGGCACTTGAGGGGAGGTGCCTGCCTAGTAAGGTGTTCATTGGGTACATGTGCTATAGCGTCGGGCCATGTGTTCCGCCGCCCCTGCGTTGCTTTAGGTGCCGGCGCTTTGGGCATGTTGTGGCGGTCTGTAGAGGGAGGCAAAGGTGTGGTGGATGTGCGGGGGATCGTGAGTGTGGGGGGTGTGACGTGGGTGCAAAACTGAAGTGCTGTGACTGTGGGGAAGAACATGGCTCTGCCTACGGGGGATGCAGGTTTAGCGGAGGAGCTGCTGAGGTGCAGAAAATAAAGGTCTCTCAAGGTATATCCTATGCAGATGCAGTCAAGAAAGTTTCAAGTAACTAGTTTAGAGTGAATGCGGAGAGAGGAGCCGGCGCTGCTCCCGGCCAGGGCGAAGTGAGAAGGGCCAGCGTGGCTCCCGGGAGGTGTGGGGGTTTCAGGAGTGGAGGTCCCAAGTGTGCGGGTTCCAGAGTTGATGAGGGTACCCTGGTTGTGGATAGAGAGGATTTTTGCTCTTTATGGTGGATGTTGTAAGCTGTGCTGCTCAGACTCAAAGCAGAACTGAAAGGATCGGGATCATTGCTGAAGCTGCGGGGAGATTCCTTGGAGCGAAGGAGCTTGATTGGGCAGATATGGAGAACAGGCTAGGGGCGCTGAATGGGAGTCGGAGTGATGGGGGTCTGCTTGTGGGGAGTCAGGGTGATCGGGGTGACGAGATGGGGGTGGGGGTGGTCTCCTGTCCTCGCCCAGTCTCGTAGACGCACGGCTACCAAGCGGCGACATCAGTGGACATATTAAAGCCTATAGAATGAAGCCTGAAGAATAAAGCTGTACGGTGGAAGCACCGAACGTCAAAGAAGGAGAGGAAGATGAAGAAGAGTCTCCCTGGAATAAAGCCGGTTGGTCTCTGAAACAACAACAACTATTCTAGTCACAAAGACATATCATGACCTCATGGGCTTTGTAACACCAAAGCAATGGAAGGAGTACTTTTACGGACTACGACAGAGTCTGAGGACTACGACAAAGTCTGAGGAATAAAGTCTGGCGGTAATGCAACACTTGGATGCCAACCGCCATAAAACAACAACAACAACAACAACAACTTCAAAGCACTTCTAAAGAATACGACAAAGTCTGAAGAATAAAGTCTGGCGGTAATGCAACACTTGGATGCCAACCGCCATAAAACAACAACAACAACAACAACAACAACTTCAACAACTATTCTAGTCACAAAGACATATCATGACCTCATGGGCTTTGTAAAACCAAAGCAATGGAAGGAGTACTTTTACGGACTACGACAGTCTGAGGACTACGAAAAGTCTGAGGAATAAAGTCTGGCGGTAATGTAACAATTGGATGCCAACCGCCATATAACAACAACAACAACAACAACAACTTCTATAGGAGAATAAAGTCTGGCGGTAATGCAACAATTGGATGCCAACCGCCATAAAACAACAACAACAACAACAACAACAACAACAACAACAACAACTTCTATAGGAGAAAGTCAGACGGGGAGACGACAAAGTCCAAGGAATAAAGTCTGGCGGTAATGCAACACTCGGATGTCAACCGCCATAAAACAACAACAACAACATCAACATCTTGCGTTAAAGTACTACATGTGTGTAGTAAAGACTTTATTGTTGTTAGGCTCGAGGCATGGAATGGAATGGAATGCTCGAGTCTATTGTTGCTCGAGCATTCCTTAGAATGAGCATTCTATGGCTCGAGCCCAACAAGAATAAAGTCTTTACTTAACACATGTAGTACTTTCAGGCAAGAATGCAGCCACTCGCAATGGCTTCATCAATTGCACATTATCTAGTTTATTGTATTTATTTATTTTATTGTATTTCATTCATTTCATTTTTCTATTATTTTTTTTTTAAATGTATGTACTTTAATTTTCTATTATTATTTTATTCATTTTATTTTTATAAAAATAAAAACAAGACAGGACAAATTGCCATGTCGTTGTCAAGGAAACAATGTTATCTAACATCAGTTTGGGGCATAACGTTTGTCCTTAAACTTAGATTCATGTGTGTTGAACTTTAGAAGCTTAAATTAATCCAAACATTCACCATGACGACGACGCTGAACTTTGAGCTTGTTTTGTGTTTCACGCGGCGTGGTCCGAACATAAAGAACATGTGCATTCTGACACTTCCAAGGCCAATGTGTGTGTGTGGTCCCCATAAACCACAGTGTGAGGACTTGAATGCCTCTGCTGGGTGGATGGATGGAGATAAGGAGATGTTTACGGCGTTGTTTGTCCTGCGAGACACGTGGAAGCGTCTGGCGCTCTTCGTAGGTGAAACTCAAACCCACAGTCGTTTTCCTGACACTTTCTTTTCTTCCTCCTTCGCTGTAAAGTCAAGGTTTTCTTTTTTAAGGCCGCTCGTTCTACTCTCGATGTCTTTGTCCTCTGCGACTTCGCAGAGAAATGCGGCTTTCTCTAAAACGCGGTCAAGTCTCTGCAGATGTGGCGAGTACTCAGTCACATGTACTTGCTCCTACTCGAGTAATATATTCGGTAGTGCAGCAGTCGCTTTCTAGAGTAAAAGTTTTGGTTCCTTTCCCCATACTCATGTCCCTGGTGTTTGATTCCTAGTGTGATGTCATCAATTACAAACAGGAAGTGAAAAAACATTTTTATAATTTCTAACAACATTTTGAATATATAAAACTTAAATAGTGCAACGCAACGCCGCTGAATCCTGCGCGCGTCACCGTTTGAGAAAGGTAAAGGTGTGGGCGTGACAGAAGACGACGAATCACTTACAGTTTAAATAAAAAATGTGACTCACGTGAAGCAGGAGCACGGCAGCGAGGAACGACTGTCCCTGACAGTAACCGATCTCCTCGTCGTAAACAGAGTACGCCTGAGGAGGAGAAGAAGAAGAGTTACACATGAGGATGAGTAGAAGAGTTACACATGAGAAGTTGAGTTACACATGAGGAGAAGAGGAAGAGTTACGCCTGAAGAGGAGAAGAAGAGTTACACATGAGGAGAAGAGGAAGAGTTACACATGAGGATAAGTTGAGTTACACATGAGGATAAGTTGAGTTACACATGAGGAGAAGAGGAAGAGTTGCGCCTGAGGAGGAGAAGAAGAAGAGTTACGCCTGAGGAGGAGGAGAAGAAGAAGAAGAGTTACACCTGAGAAGAAGAAGAAGAGTTACACGTGAGGAGAAGAAGAAGAGTTACACGTGAGGAGAAGAAGAAGAGTTACACGTGAGGAGAAGAAGAAGAAGAGTTACACCTGAGGAGAAGAAGAAGAAGAGTTACACCTGAGGAGAAGAAGAAGAAGAGTTACACCTGAGGAGAAGAAGAAGAAGAGTTACACCTGAGGAGAAGAAGAAGAAGAGTTACACCTGAGGAGAAGAAGAAGAAGAGTTACACCTGAGGAGAAGAAGAAGAAGAGTTACACCTGAGGAGAAGAAGAAGAAGAGTTACGCCTGAGGAGAAGAAGAAGAAGAGTTACGCCTGAGGAGAAGAAGAAGAAGAGTTACGCCTGAGAAGAAGGAGTAGAAGAAGAAGAGTTACGCCTGAGAAGGAGTAGAAGAAGAAGAAGAGTTACGCCTGAGAAGAAGGAGTAGAAGAAGAAGAAGAGTTACGCCTGAGAAGAAGGAGTAGAAGAAGAAGAAGAGTTACGCCTGAGAAGAAGGAGTAGAAGAAGAAGAAGAGTTACACCTGAGAAGAAGGAGTAGAAGAAGAAGAAGAGTTACGCCTGAGAAGAAGGAGTAGAAGAAGAAGAGTTACGCCTGAGGAGGAGAAGAAGAAGAAGAGTTACGCCTGAGGAGGAGAAGAAGAAGAAGAGTTACGCCTGAGGAGGAGAAGAAGAAGAGTTACGCATGAGGAGGAGAAGAAGAAGAAGAGTTACGCCTGAGGAGGAGAAGAAGAAGAAGAGTTACGCCTGAGGAGGAGAAGAAGAAGAAGAGTTACGCCTGAGGAGGAGAAGAAGAAGAAGAGTTACGCCTGAGGAGGAGAAAAAGAAGAAGAGTTACGCCTGAGGAGGAGGAGAAGAAGAGTTACGCCTGAGGAGGAGGAGAAGAAGAGTTACGCCTGAGGAGGAGGAGAAGAAGAGTTACGCCTGAGGAGGAGGAGAAGAGTGACACACATCACACGTACACACACACATCACACACACATTACACGCACTAACACACACACATTACACGCACTAACACGCGCACTAACACACACGCACTAACACACGCACTAACACGCGCACTAACACGCGCGCACGCGCACGCGCACACACGCACGCACGCACGCACACGCACACACACACACACACACACACACACACACACACACCTTGCAGATCTTGTAGAGAGAATCTTGTCCGTCTCCGTCCGAGTCCTTGAAGTAGTCGTGGGCGGGAAACGTGCGGTGAATGTCCCTCATGATCACGCTCTCCTGCGCCGAGTCCTAAGACACAGAACACATGAGACATTTCTGGGAGAGACAAAAGCTGCACTGTTTTCACAAGTTTTCCTTCTACACATTCTGGGAAACGCACTCAAACACAGACACATTTTGTGCTTGAAATTGGAAATGGAATCATGAAAAAAGCGTGTTGGAGTCAAACCTGAAACTTGTGAAGCCTTGTGATAAATCAGTTTAAGTTTATTCATATTTTTAATGAACAAAAGAAGCCGTAAAAGATACATTCTTTTTCTGTTTCTAGGAATAAACTATCATTCATTTACATGTCTGTGTAAACAACAATAATGACCTAAAACAACAAGAAACGGGACCATCGACTTTTTTGTCCCAGAACGGCGAGTACAGAGCAGTGGGCGGAGCTAGGGGGTAGGTGAAGAAAAACAAGACCAGTTCCGTTCACCGACTCTCCAAATCCGGTTAGAGATATCAGAAGTCAGTACCGCAAAGAAGGAACAAAAAACTTTAAACAATCACAAATACTACTGCGCTTCAAGACACTGCGCGACTATTTGTCTGTGAAAAGTGCAGTACAAGTAAAGTATATGTACTCTCCAATGTACATGTAAAAAGCCTGTGAATGTCAAAGTGATGTACGTTTGCTGTGTTTTGTTTATGTTGAGTAAGAATTGTCGTATAATGTCCAGAGTCCTTGTATTTTTTTTGTGTTTGAAAAAATATGAATTACACATTTTGGAGAAAAACGTGCCGTACATAAAACCGTCCCTTTGCTGAATGCGTCGCTGTTCTCAGACTCAAAAACGTGAACGTGAGCTGCGTTTGAGGCGAAAGCTGACAAAACTACAGAGTGTCATTCCTCCAGAAAGTACATGTCATAGTACAAGCCGTCAAAACGTACATTTTGTCGTAAATTGCAGAAATTTCAAAATTGGCCTAAAAGCGCAGACAAAATGAGCATATTTTAACGTATTGGCGCACACAAAGCTACAGTTCAGTGGCTGCTGCGAGCGTAGCACCCATTTATCCATGGAATAATTAAAAGTGAAGATTGTGACCTCCTTTGACTTAGCTCATCAATAACAAACAATCACCGTGGCAACGTCAGCACGGCGCGACGGAGCCGAGGTGACGGCGATGATTGAATAAAGCACGCGTGTCTCCGTTCATTAACGGGCTCGTTATTCAAGACGGAGCGGTGTCCTCGGACGCCTTTGGGTGCTTCACACAAGTCCGGTTTGAGCCCGGTTTCAGCCCGGGTTTGAGTCCCGGTTTGAGTCCCGGTCTGAGCCCCAGTCTGAGGCTCACACTAAACAGTGTGATTTGGTCACATTTTGTGTGCCGTGACTCAAAAAAGGTAGAAAAATCACAGTTCTGACGGACTGCGTGCTTGATAAGTCTCATCTCGAAGAAACAATGGCAGAAACGACCGCGAGACGAGAAGCAGCGGGAGATAACACCAGGAGCTGTCCATGGTGCTGAAAAAACACGGCTGGTGAATTAAAAAAAGGAGTGAACTCTTGCGTAAGACGAGTGTGGAGAAGTTACAGCTTGTTTGGCCAAATCATTTGAAGAGTCAAATTTCAATAAAAAGACAAAGAAGAATTTCTGGTGCCACTTTATAATCACAACGTTTACCTAAACCTGGACTAAACCTGGACTAAACCAGGACTAAACCAGGACTAAACCAGGACAAAACCAGGACAAAACCAGGACAAAACCAGGACAAAACCAGGACTAAACCAGGACTAAACCAGGACTAAACCAGGACTTAACCAGGACTAAACCAGGACAGAATCAACAAACAAAAATATTAATTACAAACACGGTGAATTCTCCGCCGTTGTCAGATTGTGACAGAAGGTGACGAGAGTACAAACTCAAGTGCCTTTTATAGAATATCAACTTAACGTTAACAAAGGTCTAATACAGTGTGGTGTTGTCCTATTACTGTAGCTGAAGTTTAAAGAGAGAAAACACAAAGAAACATGAAACATGACGTTAGAGTGACTGTGTAACACCGTCACGCACACGGCAAACACACTAATGATGGGGAGAAATGGCCCCGACTTTAGGGCCCTCGCCCGTCACAAGGAAGGATTAGAATGATTAGAATTATCGCTAATGAAACCTCTGGAACATTTGAACCAAAACACACGAGTAAAACATGCATCTGTTCGTTTCGTTTTGCTGAAGGAGCAACATTACAACACAAACATGTTTCACGCTCAGGAAAGCTCCAGGTTGCAACGATGTAATAAATGAGGAGTGCGCGTTGTGCCGAGGAGGCAGGATTTACACGCAGCGTAATAAAAGCAGAAGATGAAGCGCTCGTACCTGCTCGGGACACATCAGCGCTGCCTGTGGAGCGACTGCAGCTGCACGCTTCTGTTTAGCGCAGCGTTTCTCTGCAGTTTATGACTTCACAAGGTTCATATCACAATCGAGATCGGATGAAACTACTTTTATTTCACTTTATTCATCCCGTTTACGAGCTCGTCTTCTCTGGACCTCACAAATCACTCCATTTCAACTGTCTCATCAAAGAAACCAGAAAGTTTTCCTGTCCTAAACCAGCAGCAGATTTATTCTACCCCAACCCCAACCCTAACCCTAACCCCTACCCCAACCCTACCCTAACCTAGCCCTAACCCTAAACCAGCAGCAGATTTATTCTACCCGAACCCCAACCCCAACCCAACACAAGGCTCTATTAAAAGGTGGAATGGATGAATTTTTGGCCCAAATCTGAGTCTTATTTCCTCGTGGCGTGGACTGCCGATTAGTCCTGCCACGTATCAATCATAGAACTCACCTACCGCTCACCTGCAGCCGCGTCGGCTCGTCCCCAGAAGAGCAGCACGTTTCCCTGTGTCTAAGCGCATGGATCTGTCATAATATAGTTCCCTCAGTGTACAGGACAAAGTTAAAGACAGGAGAAAGACAGTTTGAACTCAGAAGAGACTGAAATCTACGGGAGACGAGAGATGCGATGCGATCCGTTGCGCTAGTAAACAAACGCACGTGTGGCAACGAGGCTTTCATGTGCGTCCGCACGGTGGGAGTGCGCATGTACACTTCCGCTTGAGTTCTCAACTCAACTGTCCATTACGCCTTTAAGCAGCAGCGTCTAATGGATATTTCCCCATTGTTAGCATGCTAGTTGTTGTTAGCAAGCTAGTTGTTGTTAGCAAGCAAGTTGTTGTTAGCAAGTAAGTTGTTGTTAGCAAGCAAGTTGTTGTTAGCAAGCAAGTTGTTGTAAGCAAGCTAGTTCTTGTAAGCAAGCTAGTTGTTGTAAGCAAGCTAGTTGTTGTAAGCAAGCTAGTTGTTGTAAGTAAGCTAGTTATGTTAGCATGCTAGTTATGTTAGCATGCTAGTTGTTGATAGCATGCTTGCTAGTTGTTGTTAGCAATCGTGTAACATCTACAATGCTTGGAGCAGTGAAGAAAGGTGAGCAATAACTTTAGACCACGTTTTAGGATTGTAAAAATCAGGAGCATCACATTTAAGACATCACAACTAACGCTAACGTTAACGCTAACGCTAGCATCGATTACTTAAACTTATCTAGAACAGCTTTTATAAAGATCTACAAAAATCTAAAAAAACTTTCACTTTCAATATGGGTTTTTGAGTAAGTAAATGAGCCTAAATGACAAAAGGTTAAACCCCAGTTTGAGAGAGCCAGTGTGTGTCTGACACTCGGACCTGCAGTGTGGGGGCGCCCCAGGGCACTGTCCTCGCGCCCTTTTTCTTCACCCTCTACACCTCAGACACGACACGGACAGCTGTGTCCTGCAGAAGTTCTCTGACAACTCTGCCATCATCGGACTCATCACGGACGACGATGATGCGGAGTACAGGGGACTGGAGCAGGACTTTGTGGACTGGTGTCAGCGGAACCACCTCCTCATCAACGCGGGAAAGACAAAGGAGATGGTGGTGGACTTCCACAGACGCCACCCCACTGCCCCCTCACCAGTGAACATCCAGGGACGGGACATTGAGAGAGTGGACTCATACAAGTACCTGGGTGTTCATCCGAACCACAAACTGGACTGGACTCATAACACAGACGCACAGGAAGAGCCAGAGTCGGCTCTACCTCCTGAGGAGACTCAGGTCTTTTGGAGTGACAGGGCCACTCCTGAAGACCTTCTACGACTCTGTGGTGGCATCAGCTCCTGTACGGTGTGGTCTGCTGGAGCAGCAGCATCACAGAGAGGGAGAGGAAGAGGCTGGACAAAGTCATCAAGAAGTCCAGCTCCGTCCTGGGCTGTGCTCTGGACTCGGTGCAGGAGGTGGGGGACAGAAGGGTCCTGGCTAAACTCACATCTATGCTGGACCATGAGTGTCGCCCCCTGCAGGACACTCTGTCCGCTCTGGAGAGCAGCTTCAGTGAGAGACTGAGCCACCCTCGCTGTGTGAAGGAGACGTTTCACAGGTCTTTCCTTCCTGCTGCTGTCAGACTCTACAACAAACACTGCTAGCCCTGTAAACGTGCAATACTGATTTAATCATGTGCAATACTGCCATATTCATGTGCAATACTGAATTAACCATGTGCAATACCGAATACCGTCATATTCATGTGCAATTACCGTCATACTCACACGCACTTAATGTCATTCAAGGGCATACAACTGATGTAAATGAGAGTGTTTACCTTACCATTTTTATTAGTATTATTTGTCTTATGCCAGCTATTTTTATATTTTTATTAGGCCCAAGCCGAAGGACGAGTATCGTCCCGGCGAGGGACTTAGTATAATTGGTACCGAGGGGTGGAAAAACACAAAAATCGAGTACTAAACAAAGATGGATATGCTCGTGGGTGGTATCGAAAATTAGAACTCCGTGAGCTCTAATTTTGAGTGAAGGTTTCGTGAAAAAATATTGAAAGACGGCTCAGTAGCGCCACCTCAAAAATCAAATAACATGGGGCCAATGGGAGCCCGAAGCCAAAAAAAGTGGCCGTAAAAATATGACGCTCACTCCCAAAAATAGTTCATGGGAGGACATGTAAAAAATAATATATGACCCCGCCCTAAGTCATACAGGAAGTCGGCCATATTGGATAAACTCGGCGCTGACAAATGTGCACCTCGTCGTACATTTGGCATTTTCTCTTACAGTTTTGATCGAAATCACTTCAAACTTGGCCATAAGACACAAAACCCATGAGCAAAGTAGTGTTTGAATTCTGAAGCTGATACGTTTTATGGTATGGTCATCGTGAATTTTAAACAAAATCGCGATTTCTGGAAATATTAAAAAAAATCTACATTTCTTCAATATTTTTTTTCGGGAAAGTTTTGACGTTAGAGTTTTGGGAGATTTCAAAGCTGAACACAATGATATGCAAATGTAGTGGCTAGCTAATAAAATAGATTTTTAGCGCCCTCTCCAAATTTGATTTTTAAAAATTCATAAAAGACCGTCTATTTGTCGTAGACAACTGAAAAAAATCATAAGGGGTTAGTTTGTGACCAAGCACAATTTGAAGGGATTACATGACTCAAGCTTGAGGTTTTATAGCTGAAAAAAAAATGGGCAAAAAAAAGTTTCCATTATTATTATTATTTTTTTTTTTTTCTCTCTTAAACAAACCCAATTTTGACCCCCTGAACGTTAACGAAAAGTCAATTTTTTTCGACCCAAAATTCAGGATCGGTGATTTTATTTTTATTTTTGTGTCTAGAAATATGAATTACGCAAAATGACTCGCTAGCGCCCTCTCCAAATTAGATTTTTAAAAAATTCATAAAAGACTATTTATTTGTCATAGGCAACTGAAAATATTTATGAGGATTAAGTGTATTACCGGGCACGATGTGACAAAATTACGTGACTCTAGCTTGAGGTTTTATAGGAGAAAAAAAATGCAGAAAAAAAGAGTTTCCATTCTTATTATTATTATTTTTTTCACCCAAACCACCCCAATTTTGACCCGCTGAACGTTAACGAAAAGTCAAATTTTTTTTACCCAAAATTCAGGATCGGTGAAATATTTTTTTTTTTGGTGTCTAGAAAGATGAATTACGCAAAATGACTGGCTAGCGCCCTCTCCAAATTTGATTTTTAAAAAAATCATTAAAAATTATTTATTTGTCGTAGACAACTGAAAATATTTATGAGGATTAAGTGTATGACCGGGCACAATGTGACAAAATTGCGTGACTCTAGCTTAAAAAAAAATGACTTCCGGTTTTAGAAAGTGTACTTTTATTTTGAAGAGCTACTTCCTGTTTAGCGTTTTGGCGGAATTAGCTTGACAGAAACAGGCAGAAACAGGAAACGTTATCATATAGAATGGGCTTGTATAGGGGGACACGCACTGAGGACGGACATCATGGCCAAAAGGACCTGGAGGAGCCAGGGGGAGTGTGGGGGGCGGTCGTGTGATGTCACGTGAATGACCTCTATAGTAGTCCGGGTCATTTTGTAGTCCCACTCCATTTTTGTAGTTCCTCCCCTTTATTTTGTCTTCCTATTGCTTCCTTGGTGCGAAGTATTGCAAAATATAATATAATATTTATATATATATATATATATATATATTATATATAATATAATATTATATATATATATATATATATATATATAATATATATATATATATATATATATATATATATATATATATATATATATATATATATATATATATATATAATATATACAATATTTGTTTAGAATGTCTAGCTCCGCCTCTGATGCTAACGTTAGCTTTTGGCTACGCATTGGTTTGACAACTGAATAGCGTAACTCATGTGCGGAGCCAGGCACTGGGTTTGGGGCTTGAGCCCCGGATCTTTTAGTCTTTTAAAAATGCATGATTCCTTCAGAGCATTAATAATGTGTTTGACATGTGTGACATGTTACCAAATAGTTGGCGTAACAGGCAGAGGGTAGGATTAGAACACATTGGACCAGGGTTCAACATAAACAGACCATTGTGACACTAAGTCATTGGTGCAATAGGTAGAGCGTTGGGTTGGGACTCAGGGGACAAGGGTTCAAATCTTGCACCGGTTTCAGTTAATAATTGTCGTTCTTTTCTTTTTCTTTTTAAAAAACGCATCATGACGTCACTAAGTGGTTGGTTAGGGGTGTGCTCTTCGCGGTGGCAAGTACCCCGCGGTCGCAAGGGGGGCGAGGGCCTTTATTGCCGCGTGCAGCTTTAATTAGGCCCGAGCGCCACAAGCTGGCGAGAGGCCTATTAATCTCGTAAGGCCGTGCGAAGCACGGCTGCGAAAGTGCGCACGTAGTCGAGCGCGAAGCGCTCGCCCACTTCCAAACACTCACTAACGCACTTCTTCACTCACGCACGCCCCGTGCATACTAATTAATAGTAGGAAAATGGAACATTACCGTTGTAAACGGGCGAAGCCCGTGCAAAAGTGCGCACTAAACGAGCACTTTACATTGGGATGACGACCGCTTCCCCATATAAAGCACTCATTTGCCCTAAGTAGCTCACGAATACGTTCCCCATCTCTTGCATGTTCCGTGCATATAAGCATGTAATGCAAAAATTGAACATTATTACTGTATAGAGGGCCAAAAACACAAAGTGGGCGGAGCCCACTCAAAATTAACGAATGTACCCGTCAGTGACCAGGGACCCACACCATGAGGTAGGAAAGCGCGAGCGCTTTCCGAAAATGTATAGTTTATGATATTTGAAAAATGGGAAACATTGTTTTCGCATCGGAATATTATTAGGCCCGAGCCCCAGCAGGGCGGAGGGCCTATTGCTCCCGCAACGCTGCCGAAGGCAGCGTTGCAACTGTCTGACCAAACATGCGGGCGCAGCCCGCATGTTTGGTACCCCGTCGCCCCTGGCAAGTACACTGAACTAGCCCATGCCGAAGGCATGGATCATGCATACTTACTCCTGCTATGACAGAAATAGTCAACAATTAGTGAATGGGCGTAGCCCATTCACTAATTGTTGACAACAGCAGCGCGAAGCGCTGCATTCCTCCAAAAACCCTCCTGGCATCGTCCCGTATGCGAGAATCCATGCCGCAGGCATGGGCCATGCTTGTATCTGCTCAAATCAATGGAAGTCTATGGGGAGTGGGCGGGGCATCCCGACGGAATAGGGAGTGACGAGCGCGTAAGCGCTCGTAATGATGATTCCACCCCATGGCGGCATCGGGAAGGCTTAGAGCTTTCAAACGATGTATCATTTGTTGTTATAGTAAAAACGGCTATATTGTTTTTGCTAAAAATATTATTATTATTATTTTTCTTGTTCTTCTTCAGCGCTTTGATCTCTAATTTGACCCCCTGAACATGCTCAAAAACTCACCAAACTTTGCCCAAAATTCAGAATCGGCGGAAATTTTTATTTTTTCTGGGCCATTTTTTTTTTCGTTAAAAAATGGCGCGACAGCGCCACCGACAAAAGTCAAAATACATTGCGCCTATGGGAGACGCCCCGAGGTCAACTTTGGCGTAAAGCTACGAAATTCGGGACACGCATTCCTCTCGTGAGGATAAACAAAAAAAAATCATTGTGGCCACGCCCCCAAACTTACCCTATGGCCGCCATCTTCCTTTGAAAATGAAAACAAGCTGAGTTAGCCATTTTGTTTACGTCAAACTTTGACGAACTCCTCCTAGGGCGTTTTGCCCACCGACTTCAAAATCGGCGGACGTCCTCTGGACAAGTGGGGCATCTAAAGTTATTCAATTTTTTGAGATACCTTTAACGGTCTGTGTGCGGCGCAGCCGCAAAGTTGGACAACTTCTTTTGGAATATTGCAGGTCTAAAAATTGCTCCCATTTGATCAAAACAAGTCCGATTAGGACCAAATTTGAATCAGTTGTTCAACTTTCTAGTTTGGACCAGTTTATGATGACAAAATTTAAATGGGCGCGATAGCGCCCCCTACAGAGTGACCTTTAAATTAACATTGAAGGTCAAAAATTTGTTTTACCAAAATGTTCTAAACTTTACCCAAAATTCTATTTTGGCGTCCCGATCAAAAAAGCCAATCAGACAAATGCCTTAATTTTTACGGCGTAGTCGTAGCGATGACATAAACCTCCCATGTTATCCCCATGGGAAAACCGCTAAATCTCTCAAATTACCACATTTTTATGTTTTACACTTTAACGAACCCCTCCTAGTGCGTTTTGCCCAACAACCTCAAAATCGGTGTACGTCCTCTAGACAAGTGGTGGATCTAAAGTTATCCAAATTTTAAGGATAACTTTTACGGTCTCTGTGCGACGGAGCCGCAAACGTTTCCCAGAATTCGGACTATTTGGCCTTCAGAGTGGCCTATAAACAATAGAGTTTTTCCAAATGACATGACATTTTGCACTAAATTCTAATTTGCCATCCTGATCATACAAGTATGAGAGCCAAAGTCATATTTTGTACGGCGTAACCGTAGCGATGACAGAAACATCCCATGTTATCCTTCGTAGAATTGCTCAAATCACCACATTTTTACGCTTCACACTTTAACAAACTCCTCCTAGGGCGATTGTCCGATCAAGTTCATATTTGGAGAATATCATCTACACAAGCGGGGCATCAAAAGTTATCCATATTTTGATTCTAAGTGCTACGGTCTCTGTGTGGCGGACCCGCAAATATATGTCACAAATGGAAAAACAGCGAAATCTCTAAAATGACCACATTTTCACGCTTCACACTTTAACTCCTCCTCCTAGTGCGTTTGGCCCACCGATCTCAAAATCGGTGTACGTCCTCTAGACAAGTGGGGCATCTAAAGTTATTCAAATTTTATGGATAACATTTACGGTCTCTGTGCGACGGAGCCGCAAACTTTTCGCAGAATTTGGACTATTTGGCCTTCAGAGTGGCCTACAAACAAGAGTTTTTCCAAATGACATGACATTTTGCACACAATTCTCATTTGCCATCCCCAAAATAAAAGTATGGGAGCCAAAGTCATATTTGGTAAAGCGTAGCCGTAGCGATGACAGAAACATCCCATGTTATCCCTATGGGGAAACCGCAAAATCTCTAAAATGACCACATTTTTACACTTCACACTTTAACGAACTCCTCCTAGGGCGATTACCCGATCAAGTTGATATTTGGGGAGAATCATCTACACAAGCGGAGCATCAAAAGTTATCCATATTTTTATTCCAAGTGTCACGGTCTCTGTGCGCTGGAGCTGCACATTTGACCGACATTTGTGTTCATTTGCACTGGTTAAGCACAGCATTGTACATGTCCAATGTGTCACTGTCTTAGTTCTTAGACAATTGCGTTAGCGCCAACTCTGTAAAATGCAGAGAGCAGAGTCGGAAGGCCGGCGGCCCGCGAGGGCCGTTGGATGCCGCTTGCGGCTTTAATTAGGCCCGAGCCCCAGCAGGGCGGAGGGCCTATTGCTCCCGCAACGCTGCCGAAGGCAGCGTTGCAACTGTCTGACCAAACATGCGGGCGCAGCCCGCATGTTTGGTACCCCGTCGCCCCTGGCAAGTACAGTGAACTAGCCCATGCCGAAGGCATGGATCATGCATACTTACTCCTGCTATGACAGAAATAGTCAACAATTAGTGAATGGGCGTAGCCCATTCACTAATTGTTGACAACAGCAGCGCGAAGCGCTGCATTCCTCCAAAAACCCTCCTGGCATCGTCCCGTACGCGAGAATCCATGCCGCAGGCATGGGCCATGCTTGTATCTGCTCAAATTAATGGAAGTCTATGGGGAGTGGGCGGGGCATCCCGACGGAATAGGGAGTGACAAGCGCGTAAGCGCTCGTAATGATGATTCCACCCCATGGCGGCATCGGGAAGGCTTAGAGCTTTCAAACGATGTATAATTTGTTGTTATAGTGGAAACGGCTATATTGTTTTTGCTAAAAATATTATTATTTTTATTTTTCTTGTTCTTCTGCTTTTTGATCTCTAATTTGACCCCCTGAACATGCTCAAAAACTCACCAAACTTTGCCCAAAATTCAGAATCGGCGAAAAATTTGATTTTTTCTGGGCCATTTTTTTTTTCGTTAAAAAATGGCGCGACAGCGCCACCGACAAAAGTCAAAATACATTGCGCCTATGGGAGACGCCCCGAGGTCAACTTTGGCGTAAAGCTACGAAATTCGGGACACGCATTCCTCTCGTGAGGACGAACAAAAAAAATCATTGTGGCCACGCCCCCAGACTTACCCTATGGCCGCCATCTTCCTTTGAAAATGAAAATACGCTGTGTTAGTCAATTTGTTCATGTCAAACTTTGACGAACTCCTCCTAGGGCGTTTTGCCCACCGACTTCAAAATCGGCGTACGTCCTCTGGACAAGTGGGGCATCTAAAGTTATTCAATTTTTTGAGATACCTTTAACGGTCTGTGTGCGGCGCAGCCGCAAAGTTGGACAACTTATTTTGGAATATTGCAGATCTAAAAATTGCTCCCATTTGATCAAAACCAGTCCGATTAGGACCAAATTTGAATCAGTTGTTAAACTTTCTAGTTTGGACCAGTTTAGGCTGACAAAATTGAAATGGCCGCGATAGCGCCCCCTACAGAGTGACCTTTAAATTAACATTGAAGGTCAAAAATTAGTTTTACCAAAATTGTCTAAACTTTACCCAAAATTCTATTTTGCCGTCCCGATCACAAAAGCCAATCACAAAAATGCCTAAATTTTTACGGCGTAGTCGTAGCGATGACAGAAACCTCCCATGTTATCCCTATGGGAAAACCGCAAAATCTCTCAAATTACCACATTTTTATGTTTTACACTTTAACGAACTCCTCCTAGTGCGTTTTGCCCACCAACCTCAAAATCGGTGTACGTCCCCTAGACAAGTGGGGCATCTAAAGTTATCCAAATTTTAAGGATAACATTTACGGTCTCTGTGCGACGGAGCCGTAAACGTTTCCCAGAATTCTGACTATTTGGCCTTCAGAGTGGCCTATAAACAATATAGTTTTTCCAAATGACATGATATTTTGAACAAAATTCTAATTTGCCATCCTGATCATAAAAGTATGAGAGCCAAAGTCATATTTTGTACGGCGTAACCGTAGCGATGACAGAAACATCCCATGTTATCCTTATGGAAAAATCGCAGAATCGCTCAAATCACCACATTTTTACGCTTCACACTTTAATGAACTCCTCCTAGGGCGATTGTCCGATCAAGTTCATATTTGGAGAATATCATCTACACAAGTGGGGCATCAAAACGTATCCATATTTTGATTCTAAGTGCTACAGTCTCTGTGTGGCGGACCCGCAAATATATGTCAGAAATGGGAAAACCGCGATATCTCTAAAATGACCACATTTTTATGCTTCACACTTTAATGAACTCCTCCCAGGGCGATTGTCCGATCAAACTCATGTTTGAGGAAAATCATCTACACAAACGGGGCATCAAACGTTATCCATATTTTGATTTTAAGTGCTACGGTCTCTGTGCCGTGGAGCTGCAAATATACTGTCACAAATGGGAAAACGCCAAATCTTTGAAATGTTCAAATTTACGCTTCACACTTTAACAAACTCCTCCGTGGGCAATAGCTCAATCAAGCTTTACTTTGGGAAATATCATCTACACAAGCGGGGCATCAAAAGTTATCCATATTTATATTCTAAGTGCTACGGTCTCTGTGCGGCGGCGCAGCAAATTTGACTGACACTTGTGTTCATTTGCACTGGATTGGCCATGTCGAATGTGTCGCCGTCTGTCAAGTTCTTTTTTAATTCAAGACACAATAAGGGCGCCATCTTTATCAAGTCGAAAGCGCAGAGTCGGAAGGCCGGCGGCCCGCGAGGGCCGTTGGATGCCGCTTGCGGCTTTAATTCTTCTTCTTCTTCTTCTTCTTCTCGGGACCAACCCCCCTATTTTTCACCCAGTGAACATTGACGAAAAGTCACAAAAATTTGCACACCTCTAAAAATCGTGCCTCTCTACATTCTGGCTATTTCCCTTTTCTAAAATAAAAAAAATTGGCGCGTCAGCGCCCCCAAATGTACCAAAAATGCATTGAGAGATGGGAAATGACCCAAAAAAAATCTGATCGTAGAATCATGAAATTTGGCGCAGAGGTAGATGGTGACAAGAGAAGTAAAAAATATTATTACGGCAACGCCGTCCGCCCAACCAAATGTCGGCCATATTGCTTCAAAAATGGCTAAACATGATTTTGGAGTTTTTCCAAACGTCGTACTTTTACGAACTCCTCCCAGGGCGTTGGCCCTAAAAAGCTGAAATTTGGTGAAAATGCTACTGAGGAGTGGGACATCAAAAGTTATCCAAATTACATTGATACCTCTCACGGTCTCTGTGCGGCGAAGCCGCAAACTGTAGCTAGAATTTCAGAAATCTCCCATATTTAAAATTTCTGCCGTTTGCGCAGATAAAGTCCGAATTGCGTCAAATTAGAATCAGTTGTTAAACTTTCTAGTTTGGACCAGTTTAGGCTGACAAAATTGAAATGGCCGCGATAGCGCCCCCTACAGAGTGACCTTTAAATTAACATTGAAGGTCAAAAATTAGTTTTACCAAAATTGTCTAAACTTTACCCAAAATTCTATTTTGCCGTCCCGATCACAAAAGCCAATCACAAAAATGCCTAAATTTTTACGCCGTAGTCGTAGCGATGACAGAAACCTCCCATGTTATCCCTATGGGAAAACCCCAAAATCTCTCAAATTACCACATTTTTATGTTTTACACTTTAACGAAGTCCTCCTAGTGCGTTTTGCCCACCAACCTCAAAATCGGTGTACGTCCTCTAGACAAGTGGTGTATCTAAAGTTATCCAAATTTTAAGGATAACTTTTACGGTCTTTGTGCGACGGAGCCGCAAACGTTTCCCAGAATTCTGACTATTTGGCCTTCAGAGTGGCCTATAAACAATAGAGTTTTTCCAAATGACATGATATTTTGAACAAAATTCTAATTTGCCATCCTGATCATAAAAGTATGAGAGCCAAAGTCATATTTTGTACGGCGTAACCGTAGCGTTGACAGAAACATCCCATGTTATCCTTATGGGAAAATCGTAGAATCGCTCAAATCACCACATTTTTACGCTTCACACTTTAACAAACTCCTCCTAGGGCGATTGTCCGATCAAACTCATATTTGGAGAATATCATCTACACAAGCGGGGCATCAAAACTTACCCATATTTTGATTCTAAGTGCTACGGTCTCTGTGTGGCGGACCCGCAAATATATGTCAGAAATGGGAAAACAGCGAAATCTCTAAAATCACCACATTTTTACGCTTCACACTTTAACGAACTCCTCCTAGGCCGATTGCCCGATCAAGCTCATATTTGGGGAAAATCATCTACACAAACGGGGCATCAAAAGTTATCCATATTTTGATTTTAAGTGGTACGGTCTCTGTGCCGTGGAGCTGCAAATATACTGTCACAAATGGGAAAAACGCCAAATCCTTGAAATGTTCACATTTACGCTTCACACTTTAACAAACTCCTCCGTGGGCAATAGCTCGATCAAGCTTTACTTTGGGAAAAATCATCTACACAAGCGGGGCATCAAAAGTTATCCATATTTTTATTCCAAGTGCTACGGTCTCTGTGCGGCGGCGCAGCAAATTTGACTGACACTTGTGTTCATTTGCACTGGATTGGCCATGTCCAATGTGTCGCCGTCTCTCAAGTTCTTTTTTTATTCAACACACAATAAGGGCGCCATCTTTATCAAGTCAAAAGCGCAGAGTCGGAAGGCCGGCGGCCCGCGAGGGCCGTTGGATGCCGCTTGCGGCTTTAATATTCTTTCTTTCTTCTTCTTCTTTCTTTCTTTCTTTCTTCTCGGGACCAACCCCCCTATTTTTCACCCAGTGAACATTGACGAAAAGTCAAAAAAATTTGCACACCTCTAAAAATCGTGCCTCTCTACATTCTGGCTATTTCCCTTTTCTAAAATAAAAAAAATTGGCGCGTCAGCGCCCCCAAATGTACCAAAAATGCATTGAGAGATAAGAAATGACCCAAAAAAAATCTGATCGTAGAATCATGAAATTTGGTGCAGAGGTAGATGGTGACAAGAGAAGTAAAAAATATTATTACGGCAACGCCGTCCGCCCAACCAAATGTCGGCCATTTTGGTTAAAAAATGGCTAAACAGGACTCGGGAGTTTTTCCAAACGTCGTACTTTTACGAACTCCTCCCAGGGCGTTGGCTCTAAAAAGCTGAAATTTGGTGAAAATGCTACTGAGGAGTGGGACATCAAAAGTTATTCAAATTACATTGATACCTGTCACGGTCTCTGAGCGGCGAAGCCGCAAACTGTAGCTAGAATTTCAGAAAACTCCCAAATTTAACATTTCTGCCGTTTGGGCAGATAAAGTCCGAATTGCGTCAAATTAGAATCAGTTGTTAAACTCTTTGCGCTAAACGTACTTGAAGTGAAATAAATTAATTTGGCACCACAGCGCCCCCTACAGATTTTATATGGAGGTTAAATGTTTAGTTTTGCGAAATTTTATGAAATTGGACACACAACTCAATTTTGGCATCCCCATCAAAAAAGTCAATGAGATCCATGTCATAATTGTTATGGTTTTGCCGTAGCGATGACCAAAACCTCCCATGTTATTCCAATGGGGAAATCGCCAGAACATGTTTACACTTTAGACTTTCACAAACTCCTCCCAGGGCGTCAGCCCTATTAACATGAAATTTGGTGAGACTCATCTTCAGGGGTGGACCGTCAAAAGTTATTCACATTTTTATTCAAAGAGTCACGGTGTCTGTGCGGCTTTGCCGCACATTTTGCCAAGAATTCAAAATAAAATAGCTTTTTGATGGTAAAACAAAGGGGAGAAGATGTGACAGCGTCACAGATTCAGCAGTAGGCGTAATAAAAGGACAATTGGGGCGCGTTAGCGCCCCCTCCTCTTGCGGCGTGGCGGAGGTGTGGCGGCGGCGTGGCGAGGGCCGATCATTGCCGATTGAGACTATATTTCTTTCTTCTTCTTCTTTCTTTCTTCCTTCTCGGGACCAACCCCCCTATTTTTCACCCAGTGAACATTGACGAAAAGTCACAAAAATTTGCACACTTCTAAAAATCGTGCCTCTCTACATTCTGGCTATTTCCCTTTTCTAAAAAAAAAAAAAATTGGCGCGTCAGCGCCCCCAAATGTACCAAAAATGCATTGAGAGATAGGAAATGACCCAAAAAAAATCTGATCGTAGATTCATGAAATTTGGCACAGAAGTAGATGGTGAAAAGAGAAGTAAATAATATTATTACGGCAACGCCGTCCGCCCAAAAAAATGTCGGCCATATTGCTTCAAAAATGGCTAAGCATGACTCAGGAGTTTTTCCAAACGTCGTACTTTTACGAACTCCTCCCAGGGCGTTGGCCCTAAAAAGCTGAAATTTGGTGAAAATGCTACTGAGGAGTGGGACATCAAAAGTTATTCAAATGACATTGATACCTGTTACGGTCTCTGTGCAAACTCCGCAAACTGTAGCTAGAATTTCAGAAATCTCCCAAATTTAACATTTCTGCCGTTTGCGCAGATAAAGTCCGAATTGCGTCAAATTAGAATCGGTTGTTAAACTCTTTGCCCTAAACCTACTTGAAGTGAAATTAATTAATTTGGCGCCACAGCGCCCCCTACAGATTTTATATGGAGGTTAAATGTTTAGTTTTGCGAAATTATATGAAATTTGACACACAACTCAATTTTGGCATCCCCATCAAAAAAGTCAATGAGACCCATGTCATAATTGTTATGGCGTTGCCGTAGCGATGACCGAAACCTCCCATGTTATTCCAATGGGGAAATCGCCAGAACATGTTTACACCTTAGACTTTCACGAACTCCTCCCAGGGCGTTAGCCCTGTTAACCTAAAATTTGGTGAGACTCATCTTCAGGTGTGGACCATCAAAAGTGATCCACATTTTGATTCAAAGAGTCACGGCGTCTGTGCGGCAAAGCCGCACATTTTGCCAAGAATTCAAAATAAAATTGCTTTTTGATGGTAAAACAAAGGGGAGAAGATGTGACAGCGTCACAGATTCAGCAGTAGGCGTAATAAAAGGACAATTGGGGCGCGTTAGTGCCCCCTTCTCTTGTGGCGTGGCGAGGGCCGATCATTGCCGCTTGCGGCTATATTTTTACCATTATTATTAGTATTATTTTGTCTTACGCTGTTTTTATTTTATCTTTATTTTTCCCCTCCATTCCTTATTAAGGTATGAGAGGTTCTGTCTATAGGAGTTTTTGTTTATAAGAGTTCTTCTATTAAGATCGATCTATTGAGTGTTTTTTAAACTTCCTACAAGTTTTCTGTCCTTTTCCTCGGTATCTACTGTGTTGCAACAACGAAATTTCCTCATGTGTGGACAATAAAGGAATATCTTATCTTATTCAGTTTGTTCTATTTGACTTATACAGGTTGTTTTATCATTGTTAATATTTTTATGTTGCACTGAATCACCAAAGCAAGTTCCACTGTTTGTGAATTATTTTCTTTGACAAAGGCAATACATTTTCTGATTCTATTAATGATGATAATAATAATGAACAGTACACAAGGGACTCCCACATTGTAGCTTTAAAACTCATTGGAGCTTTAAAACTCAACTAAAACTGGCTAAAATCAATTCATCATTTGTAATTATAATCAGATTTACATTTATTGAAGTTCATTCATGTTCATTATTCTTATTAAATACATTAATAAACAACTGTGTTTTGTATTTATTAAAGATTGACATGATACAAAAACGACACAAAAGGAAAGTGAATATAATTAAATACTGTTTAACTCCATTATGTAACAGAATTGATGATTATATTTTATATTTCTTCTCATCTGATTAAAAAAAAGCATATTGGCCAAATTATATTATGTAAATAAATAACTGAAAAGTTAATAACAAAATAAATACCCAAACCAAAAACTACAGAAAATGATGAGGACGTTATTACACCTCTAAATGTAATTGTCATTAAACCAGACTCTTTATCTTAACACTTCTTTATAATTCTCTTAAATATCAGAGCTTTACAACATGATACACTTATATTTATAGATGGATATAACAATTCATCATTATACGTTACGTAAACAGACTATTTCAAGCCGAATCATTCCAAAAGTCCGTGTTGACTGTTCAGTCTTTCACGCTGCTGTGACGTGCGCGCTCCCGACGCCAAAGCCTCACGGCGATGACGTCACAAAAGTGGGAGGAGATATACCAGTATTCAGGAAGTAATGCGGAACTAAAAAACTTTTTTGGAACCATGCGCCAATGAGCCGCTCCATAGGCTTCAATGGCGGCTATCTTGGTTTCCGAGGGCTTGCAGTTAGCTCTTGTGCCGCCGTTAGCCCTTGTGCCGCCGTTAGCCCTTGTGCCGCCGTTAGCCCTTGTGCCGCCGTTAGCCCTTGTGCCGCCGTTAGCCCTTGTGCCACTAGCATTAACATTAGCTGCTAATGACCTGAAACCAACAGCTCAGTCTGGAGTGACCTCTGTAAGTCCACTGGCCCCTCCTGACCACAGTCACAAATTTGTGGACAAACGTGGTCTTTGAGGGGCGTGACAGAAGAGAAAGAATCCTTTGTTTTGAAACAGCCCAAAGTGAACATGCCGCTTTTGTCCTCTAGATGGCAGTAGCAACGAGTGTGACGTCATGAATATCCAAACATCGCAATAATATCAAACACTTCCAATATTACTCAGCTCTATCATTCAGCAGAACACGTCTCCTTTAAAGTCCACCTTCCACAACTCAAACCCTCGACTCCGCCTGCCGCCGCCGTCGCGCTCACTTCGCCCGGACGCACAGATAATCTATTAACGCGCTATCAGGGCCCGGTAATTAAAGCGGCACAGCTTCTCCCCTCGGGCCCCGTCCTTGGCTTCGGTCGAGGAAGTTTCTGGGTTTCTGCCGTTCCCCTGGAGGGCGCGGGTGTGCGGGCGGGGCCGGCGGGTGGGGCGGGGGGATCGTAACAGCTGGGCCCGGCGGCAGATTGCAACTTCATCCGTCTCGGCACGGCGTTTTAATGGTCAGAGCGGCGCTGCATTTCAATGAGCGGAGTTGAGCGAGTGCACGGCGAGCGGGAGGAACGAGCGGGCGGAGACGGACGTATGCTTTTAGCTAGAGGTCTGTCTTCCCGTATTTTGGACGGGGTATTTTGACATACGGACGGGCATTTTCGAGTGCAAGGACGGGGTCATTTTTATTAATATTTTTTAGAAAAGGGAATATTATCATTAAATCGGGCCGGGAAGCGTTTGACGATAGTCCGCCACGGTCCGCGCCATGACAGTTTACTGTTTACAAGTGAAAATTTGCATGCTGCGCGCTGATTGATCGACGAAATTTGTGTGCTTGGCTCTGATTGGCTGCCGAGCCCTGGTCCGGAGAATTCCGAAGCCATACATTTCCCGAAGCTCCACGTTTTTTCGCGCACTTTGATAGAATTTCATCGAAACCTCATTAAATTGACGAAGATCGCCGAAACTAGGTAAGGCGCGCTGGAATTGCACAAGGTTATTTTTATCTGTCAATTGACAATAACGTTGACGATTTCCATTCTGGTCCCAAATGTTTATTGGGCACCTGTTCACCAGATCACCGACCGTGCGATCGCCGTAGTGTAACTTTTCTGCTCGTGCCGCCCACGGCAACAATATGATCACACTCCGCCACAATAGGAGAGGCGTATGGCGTAAATTAAGAGAACGCAGAGTACTGTCTAGCGTAGATTACGTATAACGTCAGACGGGGCAAAAAGCGCCGCTTTATTTAGTAAAAGAGTCGGAAAATACGGTGCGATACGCCGCTCCTAAGTGCAGAGTATGATTATAATTTTGGCCTTCCGTATTTGGTCCGTATTTTTAAGTTCTTTTTGGGACAAAATTATTTCGACGGGGTGTTTTTAAATCCTATCTAAAAGCCTGGACGCACAAGCCGCAGCAGCCACACCACCTCCAGAACCTCCTCCTCCTCGTATGAGACGCTGGAGGACTCTAATCCGACCTTCTCTGAGACAGCGTTTGCAAAAGGAAGCGTCAAACGTACAAATATTGAACCGAGGGCCAAATATGTATCGTGATATTCCCTCATTTTGATCACAATCTTCAATAACTTTCCTCATCACAAAAAGTCAAAGATAAGTAAGATTTTAATCGATGGATGTTCGGTTTAGGAGACTATCACTTTATATTGATGTGATTATCCTGATCCTCAGAGCATCAGATTTGTCGTTTTGAACAGACTCGTGAGCAGAAATGCAAACAGAAGAGCCATGTCGGCAAATATCCATTTTCAGCCACAGCAGCAAGACAAATATTGAATATCGGCTCAAAAAAAGAGAATGTAGTGGATCATTCGCTTTTCTCACTTTGGGTCGAATATACGCTTGGGTCGAGGAAATTTGGAGAGATGAAGACAATCCACGACGTCTTATAGTCAACAGGAAATGGCTTTAGTCAACAGGAAACGGCTTTAGTCAACAGGAAACGGATTTAGGCTTTAGTCAACAGGAAACGGCTTTAGGCTTTAGTCAACAGGAAGCGGCTTTAGTTAACAGGAAATGGCTTAAGTCAACAGGAAATGGCTTTAGTGGACAGGAAACGGCTTCAGTCAGATTTCTATATTTCCGTGCCCTTTTAAACAAAAACTACTCGTACATCTAAGTCTGAGATAATAAAAAGGAATATGAAAAAAGACCACTGATTTTATTTTGATTAATTTTGCATGTTTTCTGTGAAAAAGTATTTCTAAAGGTTGACAAAAAAAAATCTGTTTCAAGTTTTAAATTCAGTATTTTCTTTTTTTTTCCACCCCAATACACAGTTAATTGTTGAATAATTTACACAAAGCAAGATTTTTTTTTCATATCATCACAGTTTCACATTTTGAGTTTTTCACTTTCAGATCTCACAAACCTCTTATGTTGAGTTCATCCACACGTTCTGAACGCGATCTATGAAGCGCGATCTATGAAGCGCTATCTATGAAGCGCTATCTATGAAGCGCAATCTATGAAGCGCGATCTATCGATGAAGCGTTATGAAGCGTGATCTACGAAGCGCGATCTATGAAGCGTGATCTACGAAGCGCGAGCGCGATTTATGAAGCGCGATCTATGAAGCGTGATCTATGAAACGCAATCCATGAAGCGCGATCCATGAAGAGCGATCCATGATGCGCGATCTATGATGCGCGATCTATGAAGCGCGATCTATGAAGAGCGATCTATGAAGCGCGATCTACGAAGAGCGATCTACGAAGCGCAATCTACAAAGCGTGAAGCGTGATCTATGAAACGTGATTCATGAAGCGCGATCTACGAAGCGCAATCTATGAAGCGCGATCTATGAAGCGCGATCTATGAAACACGATCTATGAATCGCGATCCATGAAGCGCGATCTACGAAGCGCAATCTACGAAGCGCAATCTACGAAGCGTGAAGCGTGATCTATGAAGCGTGATTCATGAAGCGCAATCTACGAAGCGCAATCTATGAAGCGCGATCTATGAAACGCGATCTATGAATCGCGATCCATGAAGCGCAATCTACGAAGCGCAATCTACGAAGCGCAATCTACGAAGCGCGATCTACGAAGCGCGATCTACGAAGCGCGATCTACGAAGCGCGATCTACGAAGCGTGATCTACGAAGCGTGATCTATGAAGCGCGATCTATGAAGCGCGATTTATGAAGCGCGATTTATGAAGCGCGATCTATGAAGCGCAATCTATGAAGCGCGATCTATGAAGCATGAAGCGTGTCGTCTGCTGCGAGAGACGAACACGCTCGCGTTCATCTTTTTTAAAAAACGTACACATGAATCAATAATGATGCCGAGCTATTTCCGCGCCGATGCTAACATCCATTTTAATTGTGTCCTATTTTTAAACTTAAAAAAAAAAAAAAAAAACTCTTGTTGCTCTGCTGGCTTAGGGTTTCCATAGTGACTATCCTCTCCGGTCCTGCTGTTCGGAGGGAAAAATGTCACCAGCAATAAAAAAACAGAAAACTCTCCATCAAAGCGGGACAAAACAGGATTTAATTAGCATGATGGGCATGAATGAGCTAACAAACCGCCTACGTGAGCAGACGTAACCCGGCGACTGTGCCAGGTGAATTTAGCGCTGTAAAAAAATTATAATCAATGTAAAAAAGAGGCAGGAGGCTGTCACGCGCCTGACTGAGCAAACGAAAGGCGCGGGGGCAAAGGCGGGACAGATGCGCGGCTCGGGCGATAACGAGGAGCTCTGATTAACGCCCGTCGTCGGGGTTTGATCGCGGAGCGGCGCCGCTGGAGCGGGAAGAAACTGCGGCGCTCGGAGTTTGGCGAGAAACCAATTATAAACGGCCATGAAACCGCCGCGCTTTTACGGAAAAACGTCTGAAACCGAACAGCTGGGATTTCATGTTCAAATCTCTTATTCAGGGCGATTACGGATGCACATTTTCGAAAGCTGCATTCGCCTCAAGCCGGAGCCCCAGTGAATAAAAACAAGACAAACTAGGAAAAGGTGCAACATGAAACAACAATATAATAGCAAAATAGAAAAAAAAAAGAAATAAAAATAATAAAGGTATGAATCAAAAAATTGGGTTAACTAAATAAGATTAAAAAAATAAACGCACACTAAATACTTTGACTGAATATATACACACAATAAATATGGACTGTGCTCTACAAATAACGTCCTTTTCTTCCCCGACATGAGACTCGAGTTAAATAAATGATTTGTTTGGTCGAACATTCTTCATCCACAGTTGTACGAGGGCACCTGTGCGCCCTCTGCTGGAATGTTTGTGTATTTCGAGTGCATCCACGAGACGAGGCAAATGAAACGTGTCATTTTAAAGGCCGAAGAAGCAACATTTCCTGGTCGGTGGCGGATGAAGGAATAAACGAATTAATGAAAAGAGAGGAGAGAGAGGAGAGAGAGGGATGAGAGATGAGAGAGGTGAGAGGAGAGGGGACGGAGGAGAGGGGAGGGAGGAGAGAGGGGAGGGAGGAGAGAGATGAGAGAGAGGAAAGAGGAGAGAGAGAGAGGAAAGAGGAGAGAGAGAGAGAGAGAGAGGGGGAGAGGAGAGAAGAGAGAGAGGGGAGAGGAGAGAGAGACAGAGAGGAGAGAAAGAGGAGAGAAAGAGAAGAGAGAGTGATGAGAGTGATGAGAGACAGGGAGAGAGGAGCGAGAGAGAGGGAGAGAGCAGAGAGAGGAGAGAGGGAGCAGAGAGAGGAGAGAAGGAAGAGAGAGAAGAGAGAGGAGAGAGAAAGAGATAGTGATGAGAGAGAGGAGAGAGAGAGAGAGAGAGAGAGAGGAGAAGGAGAGAGGGAGAAATTGAGAGAGAGAAGAGAGAGAGAGAGAGGAGAGAGAGAGGAGAGAGGAGGGGGAGAGGAGAGAGAGAGGCGAGAGCAGGGAGAAAGGAGAGGGAGAGAGGAGAGAAAGGAGAGAGGAGAGAGGAGAGAAAGAGAGAGGGGAGAGAGGAGAGAAAGAGAGAGGGAGGAGAGAAAGAGAGAGAGTGATGAGAGAGGAGAGAGAGAGGCAGAGAGGGAGAGAGAGGAGAGAAAGAGAGAGAGAGAAGAGGGAGAGAGGAGAGAAAGGAGAGAAAGAGAGAGAGAGAGAGAGGGAGAGAGAGAGGGAGAGAGAGAGGGGAGAGAGAGAGAGAGAGAGAGAGGAGAGGGAGAGAGAGAGAGAGAAGAGGGAGAGAGGAGAGAAAGGAGAGAAAGAGAGAGAGAGAGGGAGAGAGAGAGGGAGAGAGAGAGAGAGGAGAGAGAGAGGAGAGAGAGGGAGAGAGAGAGAGGAGAGAGAGGGAGAGAGAGAGAGGAGAGGGAGAGAGAGAGAGGGAGAGAGAGAGAGGGAGAGAGAGAGAGGGAGAGGATGAAGGAATAAACTGATGAATGAAAACCTTTAAAGGAACGTCTTATGGTTTAAAAAGTACAGACGTTCTTTTCGGGTGTAACGATTTTTAAACAGAAAAGGGCAGTACGTTTACCCTGTATATAAAAGACAGTACTTTGTGCCTTTTATATACGTCACTTGGTGACGTTTACCCCGTATATAAAGGGCAGTACTTTGTGACGTTTACCCTGTGGATAAAAGACAATACTTTGTGACGTTTACCCCGTAGATAAAAGACAGTACTTTGTGACGTTTACCCCGTAGATAAAAGGCAGTACTTTGTGACGTTTACCCCGTAGATAAAAGGCAGTACTTTGTGACGTTTACCCCGTAGATAAAAGACAGTACTTTGTGACGTTTACCCCGTAGATAAAAGGCAGTACTTTGTGACGTTTACCCCGTATATCACACCCCGTATATCACACGTTTACCCCGTATATCACACGAATAACTGTGAGTGTTTTTGATTGTAATTGGATTTCCATGACTGTGCCACATAATTGCGCCCGTATGAAGGCAGATACCAGAGCAGCATTAGCAGCATTAGCAGCGGCGGCGACCACTTTCCCAGCAGTAACCGACGGTAACCAGCGGTGACAAAGGACAACACGCACTCCAGTTCATTATTCCTGCTCATTTTCCCGTCCTCCGGCGCAGAGGAGCTAAATGCCACTCGAGAGACCGACGGAAAGCGAGCGAGAGAGAGATTGCCAACTACATCGAGTGTAACCCCCGAGGCGAGCTACTGGACCATCCCGACCGGAACGAGAGAGAGGAGAGGAAGGAGAGAGAAAGAGAGAGAGGAGAGGAAGGAGAAGGAGAGAAGGAGAGAAGGAGAGAGAGAGAGAGAGAGAGAGAGAGAGAGAGAGAGAGAGGGAGAGGGAGAGGGAGAGGGAGAGGGAGAGGGAGAGGGAGAGGGAGAGGGAGAGAGAGAGAGAGAGAGAGAGAGAGAAGGGAGGAGAGAGGACCACCTACATCAAGTGCACCCCGAGTCGAGCTGCTGGACCGTCCCGACCAGAACGACCGAGGAGAGGAGGGGGAGGGAGAGAGAGAGAGGAGAGAAAGAGGGGAGAGAGAGGAAGAGGAGAGAGAGAGGAGAGAAAGAGAGGAGAGAGAGAGAGGAGAGGGAGGAGGGAGAGAAGAGAGAGAGATCGCGAACTACATCAAGTGCACCCCGAGTCGAGCTGCTGGACCGTCCCGACCAGAACGACCGAGGAGAGGAGGGGGAGGGAGAGAGAGAGAGGAGAGAAAGAGGGGGGAGAGAGAGAGGAGAGAGAGGAAGAGGAGAGAGAGAGGAGAGAAAGAGAGGAGAGAGAGAGAGGAGAGGGAGGAGGGAGAGAAGAGAGAGAGATCGCGAACTACATCAAGTGCAACCCGAGGCGAGCTGCTGGACCATCCCGACCCAACGACCGCACCAGGCGCTCGCTCGAAACAGCAGAGGAGAGGAGGGAGAGAGAGAGAGAGAGAAGGGCAGAGTAAATACGCTTAGGAGCCGAGGGCCTCATCTCTCTGTCTTATGGTGTTTGATTGGGCTGAAGGGTCCAGAGGGGGAGTGTTCAGAGCGGACGGCACATCTGTCGGCTCCGCCCCGGGTGTGTCCTCCAGCCTCAAGGTGATCGCTCCTTTTAATGCCAAATATTGAATGAAGGAGGTTTGAGTCTATGCTGGAGGTGGCACGAGACGCAGAGCTCATCACCGGACACGCCCTCTGCACAGGACACGCCCCCTCTGCACCGGACACGCCCTCAGAGCTTTCAAGCGCATAGGCTTTTGTGTCCGATCCTAAAATATAACACCCGGACAGTTGGAATTGAGGCTCCTTAAAACTGTATGCGAGTAGGCTAGCGTTTATTAGCATAGCCACTAGCATTATTAGCAAAAATGTGCTAAAGAGTGTAAAAATGGGCCCATCTATTGCTTGTGTATCGTGTCCAGTGAAAGTCCCTCCTCTTTCCGTTCCAGATCGACCGCTCCTTTCACGCTCGGCCTCACGTCGACGTCGCCGTGACCAAAACGACATCGTAAGTGGCTGAAGTACTCGCGCTGACCGGCCTCGTGCCCCTGACCCCGCCGGAGGGACAGCGGCGACATACAGTGACCCGAGGTAATGCCACTGCCGGTGCAGCTCATGTAAATTTCATCAGCGCATTCGATATCTGACGCTCTCTGATCGTCCACAAAGCGCTCGCCCGCCGCCGCAAAGGCCCGAGCGAGGAAAGCAGCGCCGGCTCTTAACGGGTTCCATCTTCGAGTCGGTCTCTATGAAATCCGTCGGGAATAAATGCTTGTTTTTCACACGTTCTGACGGTTCTTTAAACGGGTGCTTTGCCGCGTGTTTCATGTTGAGGATCATCGTGCCGTTGGTCATTTTAAAAGTTCTTCGCACTGAAACTGGAAGCAACTCACAGGACAAAACCGTTCGTATGGTTCATAAGTTCACGCCAGTTTTTGCCCTGAATGAAAAATAATAAAATGAGCCACAATTTAAACTGAAGTTGTGTTTGTTTTTGTAAAGCTGAGACGCCGAATTTACTCTCGTTATAAGCGGAAACGCAATGATTTTCAAAGTAAAGCGGGTGTCGGAGGGTGTATTAGACAGAGCAAAAAAATATGTCTGTTTGCTGTAACCCGACCGACCCGGTAAAAAAAACTAGCCGACTGAAAAAAAATATCAGCATTTTGTCAAAATGATGCCACATATTTGTTTTGTCTTAGATCTCGCCAACTCACCGACAGTTTTTTTCAAAAAAGCGTCGCGTTGAATAATTTTGTGTGAGAAATGTAACCAACACAAACGAAGAACGTCTCATTGACTGTTGAAGCCCGACCCCTGGCGGTCACTGCGGGTCATTGCGGGTCACTGGCAGAATCAAAAAATGGCGACAATTTGGATATTTTGCCTTCAAAGTAAAAAAAAAAAAAGGAATTTACCTACCTACCGACCCACTTGAAAAATGTTGGGTTATAGCAAACATACAATTTATTTGGGGCAGCCTTATGAGTGTGTTTTGGTGTTTATACAATTTATACAAGTTATTTTCACCAAAAATGAAATGTAGGAACCAAAAAGTCTGGGCGCAATCCATTGTAAAAGCTCGTAAATGATTGTTTTGGGGGAAGAAACGGAGCCCAATTCATCCCAGAATGGTTGATTTGCCAGAAAATCTAACTAATCTAAGCAAAAACATGAATAAAAAGTGAATAATAAAACGTGCCCCACACAAACGTTCATCATATTTACCACAAATACCATAAGTCCGGCAGATGCACTACTGACCTTTATTGTGTTGGCAGCTACAGCGAAACTAAAGCCTTTGACCACATGAAAATAAAAAAATAGATACTGTCATTAAAAACACTTTGCCTCCTCTAGTTTAAGACGTTAGCAGCCTAGTCAAAACAAACCACAACAAGGCAATTCTTCCTCGTTTTTTTTTTTGTTGTCTTTTTTTTGGCCTCACAGCTGTAAAAAAGAACAATAGTACTCCATACATTTTTGCATACAGTATTCAAATACACGACCCGCTTCTTCAAACCTAAGATAGAACAGAAATAGAGAGTCAGAGCCTTCAATACGCAATTTGAATGGTTCTGAAATGTCCCGGATGGTTTGAGTTTGGTCGCAGTGAATAACCCGGACTGCGGCTTTAAGAGACCCACAAAACGCCATCAGCAGGAGAAGCAACGACGACAGCAGCAGCAGAAGCAACACTGCACCGGCTTCTGCACGACTGCACAATATACTTCAACGCTCGGGGCAAAATCCAGCTTTTACCGTCGCCTTTGTGCACCTTTTACAATTACATTATCACAATAATCATGATCGAACGGTTCAAAAGGCGAAGGTCGCACCAAATCGAGCCCAAAGATAAAGCAAAAGCAGAAGGTTGTACAATGGTACATGGTACAATGGTACATGCACATTGCACTGCACATTGCACTGAACATTGCACTGCACATTGCACTGAACATTGCACTGCACATTGCACTGAACGTTGCACTGAACATTGCACTGAACATTTCACTGAACATTTAGTATATTGTGCATCTTCAGTCGACTTTCAGGAGAACTTATTAAAAGTGAACCTGATAAAGTTTTATGTTGAGGTCTGACACCTGTTTGTTGCCATGGAGATGTTGGTGCTTTGCTTGGAATGTTGCACACTATGGCATTCTGTGATCTGACTGTTACTCTAGTAATGCAGTAATCTAACTAAAATCTAAATTTAGTAGATAATAGTTACCGTAGCAACTCTAGTAACTTTAGTCACTCCCATTGAGCCAATAAACAGGTGACATGTTTACCATGTGACACATGATGTCATCTTTAGGGGACAGATGAGAAAAAACAATATAACTTTATCCATGGACGACCTGTGCTGATGTTTGTTTGTTTGTAAAGTTATGATAAGACGAGTTTCCTCTGCACTGGCCCCTCCTTTAACGAGGTTGAACATGTCAGAGGTCAGAGGTCACTGCGGCGCTCGGGGAAACGAGGAAACATCTCCAGATCTTGGTTTGGTCAGGACCATCATTGGAGGTTTGTTTGTTTTATCTTTAAATGAGGTTAAAAAATACTAAATGTTTTAGTATGAATATTGAATGCTTTTTAGGAGATTGTTTCTAAGAAGTGCATTTTCCTCAAAGTAATTTGAGTTGAATTTGAATAGTGATCAGTAATCAGATTACATCTGAAATAATCAGAGCAGCAATTTAATTACATTTCAGAAGTGTAATGAGCGGTCAGTAATCAGATTAGTTTTACAAAGTAATCTGACCAACACTGGCATTAAACTAAAGGAGACAAACACGTTAGATCTGTGAAGAGGCGACTCCGCTCTGTGAAAGTGTAATGCTATAGTGTGGAACATTTCAGGCAAAGCTACAGCCTCTGAGGGAGTGACACAGCTGCAGAGAACAGAGAGTGAAGCCTGTGAAGCCAGCACCTTAGAGACCTCAGAGACCATAGAAACCTCAGAGACCTTAGACAACTTAGAGATAGAGACATGACTGGACCTTTAGCTCCAGAGGTAAATGTGGAACTGAAACCACGTGTGCGCTTCTGTCAAAGTGCGGCATGTCAATGGTAAAAACATCTATAAAATACATCAGGCACGTGTTCTGTGAAACAATCTGTGAGAACATTAAAGCTGCATCAAGGAATAACAGAAACAAAGGGATATGATCTACAAAACTAATGATATTTTAAGTCCCAAAAGCTGCACCATTTATTTTTGCTTTAGAATACTTCCCTTTGCACAGATAAAACCACATTTATAGAATTATTTATCAAGATGTTTTCTTAATTTGAAACAACACATTTTTAACACTTGCTTGTGAATATTATATTTGATTCTTAATTTATTTTGTTTTTTGCATTATTTTGTTGTTAAATGCTCTAAAACGTTCTCTTCGATCATCTAAAACTCACAAAACATTTGATAAATCTGTAAATCACTTTTGAATAAATATTCCATGTCTTATTATACTTGCGGGTACAAAAAAAAATTGGATTTATGATCAATAATTATTACAAAAGTTGGACTAAACCCGGACTAGACCAAGACTACAAAACCAGGACAAGAACTGGACCAAACCGAGCCAAATTCAGGATTAAAACTGGGCTCAAACCAGAACCGAACCACCTTTAAATCAGTAAAAAAACACAAAAGATACAGTGGAGACTTCAACATTCACGCGCACGTTCAGAAACAGCAGTGGAAAATCACTTAATGCAGCTTTAAAAGGAGCAGAGGCGTGTCCGTTTAAAGGGATTGGACCGGCTGTCGGGCTAACCACTCCCCCACCCACACGGCAACAGTTCAAGACCGGTTTGTTGTTTAGGGATCAACACTCAAAACCACAACTCCGTGTTTTCCTGTCCACTAAAGGGTCACTCAGACACGCTCGCCCCGACACGCTCGCCCCGTCTTCACTCTGGAATATTAGCGCCGGTCAGTTAGAGCGTAACTTCACAATAATATCATGGGATTTTATATCAAATGAGTTTAAAAACAAGCTAATAGTGTTGCCTTTTTGGTCCATTTAACACAACTTTTCTGTTTTTTTGTTTATAAAGAATAGGCTAATTGTGCTAAATATATTTCCGTAATAACAACGTGAGAGCTTAAAGGTGCACTATGTAACTTTAGATGTTATTGCTTTCCTTGAAATGTTTCACAGTGCTGCATTAAACGCATCTCCATTAGAGCTGTAGGTCAACTGTAAAGGCGGGAAATGTATGGAAAAACTGATGTCACAGGATTTATGCAAAATGTTAGTATCGAGTGTATTTTCTGTAGTAAAAACTATGAATAATTACATTAAAAAGTGCTAATTAGAGATTAAACGCATTGTAGAATCGCACAAACAACGGTACAAAGCAATACTTCTGCGCATAAACGTTAAGGTCCGTCCATTTTTGATTTTGGAGGGGGGCGGAGTTACTTTTTCACGTTTTTGCCAGCGCCACGAACGCATCTACATTTTAGCCGATCAAGAACTACTGCTGCCAACGACCATTCCAACCGACGCCGTGGAAAAGTGGCACGGCACTACTGCAACGTCTATAATTTTGCCCCTGTATATTTTTTGGATGATAGCAGGTTTTTTTCCCATCCAGGAAAAAGCGCCGTTAAAGGGACCGATTATAGAGTAATATCCATGAACTGCCAATTTGGATTAATTAAAGGAATGCGCGGCGCGGAAGCTGGGGCTGCGGTGTTGCTATGGCGATGGCCGCCTTGAAACGCATCAGCAGCACTCTGTCAAAAACCAATCAACAAACCGAAACGTACAAACTGCAAAAACGAATAAACTTAGCCTCAGAATTCAGTCGTTTTGACAAAGTTTGACTGGCAATAAACAACTATTATTTATACTTTTAGATTGTATATAGTATATTTAGTACTTTGCTCTTATTTCTACTTGTTTGACAGTTTTTTTGTTTTGTGCAGCGCTTTAGGAACAAGTGTAAGGACGTAAATTAAGTTAAATATTTAGCATTCGAGTAATTTGAACTAATCAAAATATAATTTGTATCTATAAATAAAGTGCTCAGAGTTGATCAGGTCCAAAAGAATTAATAAGTGGCGTATTTTGAATGTTTCAAAGGTTTAATATCTTTTACATGTTTTGTCCTGGTTTATGGTTCATATCTCTGTATTTACTGAGTCTATTCACATGAAACAAACACTAGCATAAAGTCCAACGTCTTCTCTGTCAGTGTTAAACGAGTGAGGTGCGATTAAAGTGGTGGTTTTATTTTCTACGAGCGCAGTGGTGTCGATGCTTTGCCTGGAAGGTTCTACGAGAGGCGGATCATAAATAGATAATGTTGCCTTGGAGATATGCAAATTCAGCCTTTCATTTGTAAATTAAACTACTGAAAATGACCTCGAAAAGAGAAAGAAACGCGTAATCTCCCAAACAAAGTGATGTTTCTGCACTTTGAGTTAATTTCACGCTCGGTTCGTGTTTTGTGCCATACTTTAACCTCAATTAAGACCGTTAAAGACACATTTTAGCACAAAACTAAACTACTGTCGAGCTAATGTAAAAAAAACAGACAAAAATAGAGAGTTGTCCACCCTTTGGTTTCAGCCTCGCCAGTCAGTTACAGGTCAAATCTGTGGAGAGGTTTTCAAGGATTTTCTCAAAATTTGTTGTTGTTTTGTTGTTGTTTTATGGCGGTTGGCATCCAATTGTTGCATTACCGCCAGACTTTGTTGTTGTTTTGAGCATTACAAACGCACGTAATTAAACTACATTGAAGATAAAAGAAGTTAAAGCCGTGCTGTGGAACATTCCAGGCAAAGTGATAACATCTCCGTGGCGACAAGTGGGCGACGCACTAAACAAAGAAGTCTATTTTGAACGCGGGACGGGCCGATACGCTTATTTATTTGCCGATAATTCGATTTTAAAAGCGACAGCGAGAAGTAAAGTTCACAAATGTACTTTTCACTTTAAGTAAATAACAACAAAAAACTAAAAATGACAACAGAATGTGTTTATCTGGGACATAAAATAATTTGTCGTGTGATTGTGTAAATATAAGGTCATATTTCACGCTTCAATTCTCTTAAAATAAAACAAAAACAGAAACAAACAGTAAAATATTGAAAAAATATCTGAAACAAATATCAGCGTTTTTTTTGGTTTGTTTTTACCCTGATTTCGGTCAATACTTGAACCGATATATCGCCCATCCCACATTTAACTGAAACATTTTGAATTGTGTGAGTTTAAGATGGTATTTTGTCCCACTAACACTTTTATTACAGTTTTTACACGATCGGTTTTGTGAGTTTCGTCTTGGATTTGTATTCATAACGCTTTCGGGACCCTTCACCTGAAAAGTTACATAGTGCGCCAATCTAAAATTCAAAACGCTTTTTCAAATATCACAATCCACACGTTCTAAAATATGGACATCGACTAAAGGCGTTTGTCATTCTCGATATAGATATATATATTTTACATAAAGTGTTCTAATATCCTTGGCTCGTCTTTAAATAAATTGTGCATATTTCATCTGTCTCTACACTTAAAGGTTTGAAACTGCACTTTGCGTCACACAGCGGCGTTTAATAAATAAGATGTATGATTGTGAAACACCGTCGCGGTTGAAGCCTTGGCAAACGACTCGATGCGTCTTTTATTCTAAATCGATATTCAATCTCACACAGAACAGTCGAGGCCTTAACGAACTATCGGGATCGCGAAACTACTTTTTGTGCCCCGGAATCATCATTATTCTAAGCGACTACGGTCTATTTTTGCACATACTCTAATATCAAAGTCACGGCGGGTCATAAAAAATACGGAGGTTTCGAATACCAACAGTACAGTGCACGTTTCGAAGCTTCATTTGGTTCCGCGACGAACCGTTCCCGAAGCATTTGTCGACAGACGCACTACGATAACACGGCTTGGATTTGACATAATACTCGCGTAGTTTTGACTTTTGAACTTGTTTTCGGGTGTTTTTGTCAAGGATAGTGTAGTTTTCTCGTTGCAACGTGAAGCAAAATGATCCAATGGTGAAAAGAACCAAACAAAAACAAACAAACATCTTACTCCATTTCCGGGTTTCAGACGATGATACAACATTCTTGAAGGTGCGTGATGTAACTTTTCTGCTGTTTGTTTCCATGTAGTAGTTACGGATTGGCCTGGAATGTTCCGCAGTACCACATTAAACCTACAGTCCGTGGAGAAAAGTGGACGACGCGATTATTTTAAGACGTTTTAAACACAAATAAAGGTTGAACTACGGCAACTGCCGGCTTCCAGATGGAGAATTACACAAATAAAGTGCATTATTGATCATTTTGATTTAATAAAGCCAATGTTTGTGTATAAAAAGGACATTTAGAGTCTGTACAGTCCAGATAACGACAGTCAAAACGCGACTGATTATCTTTTATAGTCGACTTATCACAATCAGTCATTTAATTGTTGCAGTGCTAACAAACACTCTGATACTGTACTTAATGGAGCATCATCAATAGAAATGATTGCAGTCTACATTTGTCTATCGCAATGTTTGATTTGTCTGATAAAATACCTTAAAATCGATGGGATTATAAGGCTTTTTGGCCTCATCAATGAACACAAAATCACATTAAAGACTCTAATGAACGTAATGTAATGCACGTTGAAAGGTGGAGCGTCCAGGACCTTCTCGTCTCCATGGAGATGTTGTCATTTCGCCTGCCACGTTCGACAAAATGGCGTGAAACTTGGGCATCTCCACAAAGAAAAGCAGCAAACTAGAGTATTTTTGCAATTTTTAAAAAGCCTGTGATTGAAAATGTACGATAAAGGTCGACTGCGGAACATTCTAGGCAAAACAATCATACTTCCACGAGACAAGCAGCAGGTTACACAATGCACCTTTAGATAACAGGCCTATAAAGTTAACTCTAGTCAAAATCACTCCGGTTATTCTGAATTCAAGTCACATTTTGCACGTTTGTATCTCCGGTCTTCAGATGGAGCAAGAGTTTGCGCGTCGCCTCGGTTTAGAATCCCCGAAATCCCGGTCGTCGGCAGCGCAATGGCTGAACGAGCACATGGTCTGCGAGAGCCTGCGCATGCCGAGTCGGAACACGCTATTGGACAGGCTGTAGATGACGCAGTTGCAAAAGCTGTTGCTAATCGCCAGCCAAGTCGTTATGAAGGACAGGGCTGGGCTGTCCAGCACGTGGGAGCTCTCCAGGAGAAAGTAGATGATGTACGGCAACCACAGCATGTAGAAAACACTGGTGATCCGAAACAGGACCATGGCGTAGCGTCTGTCCGGCCCGTGTCCGCCACCGCCGCTGCTGTTGCCGCTCCCTCCGTGATGCCCGCCTCCACCCCCGCCTCCGCCGCCTTCCGCCTCCATCTCCTGACTGGGAAAGCGCGCCCGCCTCTCGCTGATTTCGCGGTTGTGCTGCTGGCAAATGCGGAAAATGTGGTAGTAGGTGAAGCAGACGACGAGCGCGGCGGGAGCGTAGAGCAGGCAGACGACGAAGCCGGTGAAGAGCGCCGACGTGGGCCAGGAGTGCGCGCACCACTCGAATATGTCGCCGTGGTACCCGGGCTTGCCCCAGCCGAAGAACGACGGCAGGAAGACGAGTCCGGAGTAAATCCAAATGACGGTGATGCAGCCGCGCAGCCGGCACGGCGTCACCAGCTGGTTGTACGACAGCGGTTTTGTGATGGCCAGGTACCGGTCCACGCTGATGCATGCCAAACACGCCATGGAGACGCTCTTCAGCACCGAGATGACGTAGCTGAACACCTGGCACGTGATGGGCTCCTGGACGCTGGCCGGGTAGTGGAGCAGCGAGAGCGTCGGCACCAGGCAGCTCAGCCCCACCAGCAGGTCCGCGTAGGCCATGGTCTGGATGAAGTAGCTCGTGGTGTAGTGATGCAGCAGCGGCGCGCAGTGGAACACGAAGATGACGGTGACGTTCCCCGCGATGATGAGCACGGTGAGCAGCACAATCACCGCCGTCTCCAAAATGCACGCTTCCAAGCCCACGTTCAAGCCCCAGCCTAAGGGGCACGAGTGGTTGGAGCGTCCCGAAAGCAGATCTCCTTGGCTGGAGTTGGCAGTGGGCCCCGGGTTCATCAACACTACAGACTGGTTCATTGTGGTGAATGTTACAGCCACACACACCGTAAGGCAGCTGGTGTGAAACTGGAGAGCAGCCTGTCGCCGGCCCGCTCCTCGATTTCTCCCTTTATTTTCCGCCGCGTCGCAAATGCACTCCTCGGACCTTTCACATATCTGGTCCTCAATCAAACGGACGTGTGCAGGAGGAATCAATACGCCCGCCGCCGGGAGGACAGGGCGACCCGCGCACAGCTCCGATCACTCATGGTTAGCGGGACGAGAGCGTAGAAGCGAGCGCGAAGCGGAACCGGGCCGGAGGAGTCTCTCGCCGTTCTGCCCGCGAGCTGCTGCCACATCGCCAGGAGCTTAATGAGAGTGGCAGAAAGCGGGCTCGGGGCATTTAGCGTCCTCACAAGGGCATAAGAGACGGCTCAAATTTGGAGCGACGAGGCGGGTGGAGAGACCGGGCGTTATTCCCGACGTAGAAAATCACATGATCCGCCACCGGGTTCGATATTAGCATTTACATCCTCGGTTTTGGAGTATCTCAGAGTGCCGCAGTTACAAACGGCCGCGTTCCCTCATCCACTGGGTAACAAATGTCATGTATTTTCTATTTTCGAAGGCCTAAAAGTTACGTCCTGACAAAACAAACTGTTATTCCCCCGCGTGACGTCTGACGTTTTCTCCGATGCGTAATCCAGGAAAATCCACAAAGTTCCGGTCGACTCTTCCACGGTCTTGCGTTTCAAGTCTCTCCAAAAACCGTCCGCGCCGTCTCTTTCCCCTCTACAACCCTGAGCGCGGATAACTGTCCAGTGGTGTTTTTGGTGGTCCCCCCGCTCAGTGTCCGGAGCCCGTGTTATGCCCGGGCTATTGTCGAAATCAAAACACAGACGTGGGCTAGAACAACACGGGGGACGGCCGCATGAGATAGTGTGGCAGCCCGCTCAGCACACATGGAGTTGTTTACCGGGCAGAGCTCCTCTCCAGCGTCGCGGGTCCATCCGAAAGTCGGTGCCCAAAAAATGCACATGTGCGTTGAAGTAGTCGATGGCTAGGCAGCTGGGAAGGACTCTCCAGGAGGAACGAGAGGCCGACTGAAGAACTCAGCGCTCCACTCACTTTAAACTCCTCAGCAATCCAAAAAGCAGGCGCGAAAACAAACAAAATTAAACACCCACACCGTTAACTTTCTTGCACGGGGCCGTTTCATTCATCCAAATCCTGCCAACAACGCTCTGAATTCCTCTGCCTCCACCTCCTCCTCCGCCGCCGCCTCCTCCGCCGTCGTTCACTTGCGACACTTGAAAAATTGCGTCCCGGTTCAGAGCGACGTCCATGGAAAAGGGGGAAAGTGTCCGAAAAAAACGACAGCCGAGCAAGACGCGGCCGAGCGAGAACGTGTGCGGTGAGCGCGCGGTGAGGGGGGGTAAAAAAGGCAAGAAACGAAAAGAAAAGAGGGATGCGGATGGGGATGGAGCTGCTGCTGCGGGAGAGGGTTGAGCCGTCCCTCGTCCTGGCGCAGTGAAGGTACAGATGCCGCCTCCTCCCTTCCCCTCTCTCTCTCTCTCTCTCTCTCTCTCTCTCTCTCTCTCCCTCTCTCTCTCTACTGTGACTGTACCTCGCACACACAGCGCAGAAGACACACCCCCTCCTCTCCTCCCTCCGTCTATCCTTTCCCTCTCGCTCGCTCTCTTCTCTCTGCTGTGACTGTACGGCGTTGATCGGCTGATCGCGGAAGCGGTTGCGCGGCGGCGTTTCGATCGCCCTTGTCCCAACTCTGAAACGCGCAACCGTTTTATCGCAAAGGCAGCGGAGCAATTTTGTCGAAATGTCACAGAAAGCATCAATAATTCACGGTTTTCATCAATAATGCACTTTATTTGTGAATAGCCTTCGTTTTGACCTTTATCTGTTTATTAAAGACTCTTAATATACAATAAGAATGACAGTTTGATCAGCCGTGCAGTTGTTGTTTGTGATTAAAAATGTGAAAATGATTGTGTTTTTATCATTTTTATCGTTTGATCGGGCTAAAAGCATAAGAAAATACCTCTTTATAAGACAAGTAAACTGTATTGAGATGTCCTCACTTCAACCGGGTCAAGTTTGTTGTTTTTAAATGTCATTTCAAAAGTGTTTCACGCTCTAATCTCTGAATCAAAAGAACAAAGCAAGAAACGCTAGAGTCATCGAATACTTGTTTGTTGCGGCCGTAAACAAAATGTCAAGGTGAAAATATTCTCCGTCTACAGTCGCCACATTTACACCTTTATTGGGTTGAAAAGTGTTATAAATGTACAATAGAAATAATGAAAAACTGATAATATTGCAATTGTTTAGGAGTAGAATATCAAGTGCATCTTCCATAATAAACAAACAAGACAATAAAGTGACATTTCTGAACTTTTGTGGTTAATGTTGCGGTTCATTCACAGGCACTCAGCACATTCCTGACGCTTTGTTAAAATATTGCCATGGAGATCCTGCATAAACAGATCGAGACCCTCGAGTACACGCCCGCTGACTAAAACAATCATTGTTCGAGCCACGAACATGCAAGCGACCCGAGACCCACGAACACGCAAGCGACCCGAGACCCACGACCGCGAGCAACGCGAGACCCACGAACACGAGGGGCGACCCGAAACCCACGAACACGAGGGGCGACCCGAGACCCACGAACACGAGGGGCGACCCAAGACCCACGAACACGAGGGGCGACCCGAGACCCTCGAACACGCGAGCAACGCGAGACCCCCGAACACGAGGGGCGACCCGAGACCCACGAACGCGAGCAACGCGAGACCCACGAACGCGAGCAACGCTAGACCCCCGAACACGAGGGGCGACCCAAGACCCACGAACACGAGGGGCGACCCGAGACCCTCGAACACGCGAGCAACGCGAGACCCCCGAACACGAGGGGCGACCCGAGACCCACGAACGCGAGCAACGCGAGACCCACGAACGCGAGCAACGCTAGACCCCCGAACACGAGGGGCGACCCGAGACCCACGAACGCGCGAGCGAGCCGAGACCCACGAACGCGAGCGACCCGAGACCCACAAACGCGCAAGCGACCCAAGACCCACAAACGCGAACGCGAACGCAAGCGACCCGAGACCCACGAAGGCGAGTGCTTTAGAAACTGTTTTTGTTTACCGTATTTTACGGGGTATAAGTCGCACCATAAGTCACACCAGAGTATAAGTCGCACCAGCCAAAAAATGCATAATAGAGAAGTCGCACACCGGCCAAAACTATGAAAAAAGGTGCGACTTATAGTCCGGAAAATAATGAATGAATAAAAATGAAGTGAAAGTGGCGAAATCTGCGCACGCCCAGACGCTTCTGCACGTCTTTAAACATGTTTATTATAAGTTAAATATAAGCTCAACGTTTGAGAATACTAAACACTGAACTGTTAATAACGAGCACACAGATCAGAGCATAGAAACATTGTGCGAGATTGTATGTGTCTTTATCAAAAAAAATTTATGAAAAAAATCTTTCTTACCAAACAATTGAACTTAAAGGTTGAATGAACATTTTTTTTTTGGCCCAAATCTGAGTCTTATTTCCTCGTGGCGTGGACTGCCGATTAGTCCTGCCACGTATCAATCATAAAACGGACCTATCGCTCACCTGCAGCCGCGTGTGGCTCGTCCCCATGTTTCCGCATGTGTAAGCGCATTGATCTATCATAATATAGTTCCCTCAGTGTACGGGACAAAATGAAGACGGAGAAAGACTGTTCGAGCTGACTCAGAAGAAGACGGAAATCTACGGGAGACGAGAGATGCGATGCGATCCGTCGCGCTAATACGCACTTCCGCCTGCGTTCTCAAATCGCCCAAAAAATCGTCCATTGCGCCTTTAAATGACAGGCGAACTACGGCTACAACTGAAACCTTTTTTGTTGCTATTTTATGTTGTATTAGAAAATAAAACAAACAACAACAACGGAGGGGGGACATTTTGAAATAAACACACACAGAAACCCCCACAAAGAACAAGCTGGACCAGGGGGAAAGTAAGGTAAGTGAAGGAGCAAAAAACCAAGGAAATAAGG
>NW_027316532.1:17369742-17399742 GCF_026437365.1 Eucyclogobius newberryi
CTCTTTCTCTCTCTCTATCGTGTTTGTTCTGTTCTGTAATTAAAAAAAAAATGATTTAAAAATAAATACATCAAAATAAATATAAAAGAAAATAATAAAAAATATAGCCGCAAGAGGAGGGGGCGCTAACGCGGCCCGATTTACCTTTTATTACACCTACTGCTGAATCCGTGGCGCTGTCGCGTCTTCTCCCCTTTGCTTTAAATATGAAGGGAAAAACCGCACAAAGTCCGTGACTCGTGACGAAATTGATAACTTTCGATGGCCCACCCCTGAAGATGAGTCTCACCAAATTTCAGGTGAATAGGGCTAACGCCCCAGGAGGAGTTCGTAAAAATATAAAGTGTCAGCATGTTCAGACTTCAGAGATCTGGCAATTTCCCCATTGGAATAACATGGGAGGTTTCTGTCATCGCTACGGCAAAGCCGTAACAAATATGACATGGGTCTCATTGACTTTTTGATCGGGATGTCAAAATGGAATTTTGTGCCAAATTTTGTAACATTTCGAAAATATAAAAAATTTACTCTCCATATAAAATTTTGTGTCACTCTGTAGGGGGCGCTGTCACGCCAAATTAATTTATTTCACTTAAAATAGGTTTAGGGCAAAGGGTTTAACAACTGATTCAAATTTGACGCAGTTTGGACTTTATCTGCGCTAACGGTGGCAAATTTAAAATTTGGGAAAATTCCTAAATTGTAGCTAGAGTTTGCAGCCGCACAGAGACATTGCCAGATATCAAAGTAATTTGGATAACTTTTGATGTCCCACTCCTCAAAACCATTTTCACCAAATTTCAGCTTTTTCTGGCCAACGTCCTAGGACGAGTTGCTTTCCTACCTCATGGCGGGGGTCCCTGGTCACTGACGGGTACTTTCGTTAATTTTGAGCGGGCTCCACCCCCTTTGTGTTTTTGGCCCTCTATACAGTAATAATGTTCAATTTTTGCATTACATGTTTATATGAGAGATGCACAAAAAACAACATCCTTCACCCCTTAAGTCTAATTATTTCAAAAATTCCATTATATTTTGTTGGTATTATAAAGGTTTCAGCAGGACAGAGAAGACTCTGAGTGAGTTAGCTGGAGTTCTATCATTTACTTGTATTCTTCTGTATAAATAGTTTTTTCTTTCATGATTTCCTCTGAGTTTGTGGATATAATTTCCAGAGCTTTTGCCAGTGCCACATCAAGAGCTTCTTCGGTGGACGACGGCCACGGTCTTTTTACCACAGCATGATTCCCGCGGTCCGAGTCCCCAAAGTCCTCGCCGTTTGCTGCGTCTATAAACCGCGTTTGGCATGGGTACACTGCTCCGCCGGCCGCCACGCCTATCCATCATGAGGCGTGACCAGCCGAGTCTGGTCCGGCTCGCTCCCGCACGCGCTCAGTCCAATGCGTCCCGTCGTCCTTGGTGCGCGGGGGCCGGTCGCACGTTTGACCTCCTGCGCGTCATTCATGAGCGCTCGACGTGGATGGAAAACGAGCCGTCGAATCGGCCGCTCTCCAATAACGACACTGGATCGGTTTGACGTTTCAGTTACTCGTTATGCGCGTTTCAGTCTTGATTTGTAACTTAACGCAATTTTAGGGCATTATTCCCTCGCTTCAGCAACATCAGACACGTTTCATATGCCTCGTCTCTCATATTACTTTAGGGAAGATGACTAAGTTAATCAATAATCGTGATTGATCGAGTCACAACATGAACTAAAAACTAATAATCATGACCAAAAAAATATATCTGTTTGCCGTAACCCGACCGACCCAGTAAAAAACTAGCCGACTGAAAAACAATATCAGCATTTTGTCAAAATTATGCCAAATATTTTTTTTCTCTTATATATCGCCAACTCAAATATTTTAAAGCCGAAAATTTCGCGAAAACCGAGCGAGAAATTAAACTTAACACGAAGGAGAACGTCTCATTGACTGTTGAAGCCCGACCCCTGGCGGTCACTGCGGGTCACAGGTAGAATCAAAAAATGGCACCGATTTGGCTTTTTTTTTTTTTGCCCTTCAAAGTAAATTTAAAAAAAAAAAAATTACCTACCGACCCACTTGAAAAATGTTGGGTAGGGTTACAGCAAACATACAATTTATTTGGGTCAGCCTCATTTAAATGCAATGTTAATTTAAAGTGTCATGTAATGTGTATAATAACGTTACTTTTGTTGAGTTGATGTTACGCGTCAATAATCGTGAATAATTGTAATATTGTGATGTTTCTTCTCACTATAAAGTAGAGCTGGGTTGAAAAAATTGATTTTCCGATTTTAATCGATTCGCATATTAATGACCGATTATCGATTTGTACGTCCAAAGATCGATTTTTTTTTTTAAATAAAAAAAAAAAAAAAATTAAATTAGTTTTAAAAAATGTAAAAAAAAAATTAAATTATTTTTTGAAAAATGCTCAACGTTTACATTTTATACTTCCAGTTTCAGTACTGGCAGTGTGTGAGCAGTTTTAAAATAAAAATGCTTTTGGTAGCAACCGCTTTTGGGTGAATTCTTAATTATTTTTAAGCATAATAATAATGCACTGGTTAGTGTCCCAGTAGGAACCCACTGTTGCAGATGTAGTCACATCAATGATGTCCTCCATTTATTGTCCTGAATTATCTTTCTTGAAGGTAGATTGACCATTAACCTTTCCATCAGTCTTCCAGCCATCAGTAACTACCAATACTTGAAAGATTTGCTGTTTAATATTGATATAATACTAGTTTTAATATGTTGCTTCTCTACACAGTCATGAAGTGAAGGAAACGGTTCAAATACATTTTTCATTTTTAATAACATTAACCCCCGGATGGAATCGAAATCGGATCGAATCGGAAATCAGATCGAAATCGGATCGAATCGGATGGAATCTGAGAAAATCGGAAAAAAACGATTTTGAAACGTAAAAATCTGAATCGAATCAATTCTTGAAATCTGAATCGAAACCCAGCTCTACTATAAAGTAAAGTATCCCTAATACACAGTACGTATAATTCACAAATGCATGCAACTGTGACGTCTGTGAGTGGAAAAAACAAGTTTGCCGTCTCCAATAATCGTTTTTTTTGTCATTTTTCTCTCAGGGACGATTCTCCATTCGCTTCATTCCCATCATCGTCGTTGATCTGCTTCTCGATTATCGTTTCATCGTTTGATTTTCCAACTCGCCGCCAGTAAAATTGTCAGTTTCGCGCAGCTTTGACGTTACAAAAACTGAATTGCTACTTGAATTGTCACGTTACTACCTCATAAGGACTGAGCAAACCTGGGACTAACATTTACATTTACAAACTATTGAGCAACCGTTAATTGCTCAAGTTTATTTAAGAGCGGGTTATTCATTGGTTCACGACTATTTAAATGAGTTTATTTGTCGGTGGTTCTTCGCTTCAAGGAGCCATACAACGAGCCACAAAACGAGCCACAAAATGAGGAACAAAATGAGGAACAAAACGAGCCACAAACCAGCCACACAAGGAGCCACACAAGGAGCCACACTACGAGCCACGCTACGAGCCACGCTACGAGCCACGCTACGAGCCACGCTACGAGGCACGCTACGAGACACACAAGGAGCCACAAAACGAGCCATGAAACGAGCCACAAAATGAGCCACAAACGAGCCACAAACCAGATACACAACAAGACACACAACGACACACAAGGAGCCACACAACCAGCCACACAAGGAGCCACAAAACCAACTACACAAGGAGCCATGAAACAAGCAACACAAGGAGCCACATAAGGAGCCATGAAACAAGCAACACAAGGAGCAACACAAGGAGCCACACAAGGATCCACACACGGAGCCGCATAAGGAGCCGCACAAGGAGCAGCACAAGGAGCCATGAAACAAGCAACACAAGGAGCCACACAAGGAGCAGCACAAGGAGCCACACAAGGAGCCGCACAAGGAGCCACACAAGGAGCACCACAAGGATCCATGAAATAAGCAACACAAGGAGCCACACTACGAACCACACTACGAGGCACACAACGAGCCACACCACGAGCAACACAACGAGCCACACAACAAGCCACACTACGAACAAGAAAACGTTGCATCCGTCTTGCTAAGCGTTTACTTTACTGGTGCTACTTTAACTTCTAAACCTACCACGCTCTTTTACTTCATGAAGCTCATTCTTTACCCATGACGGCGGAGTCGACACGAGTACATTCTGAGTGTCGTGTTTCCCTGTTTGCGCAAGACAAGTGTTGTATTAAAGACACTTGGCACCGAGGCTGTCTGCGTGTGCGCGCGCTAAAGCTAACCGGGCGAGGTCGCATTTGCCTAATCCGTGCCGCCACATCGGTGTCAGCGCGGCTATGCTAATGGCGTCTCCCGTCACGTCCGCGCTTTAAATACGCTCGGCACAAACCGGCGCTCGCACGGATGAACGTGGCAGAAGCGAGAGGCACTTTGCGCATCTGCAGCGCGAAATGCCCGAGTGAACGGTTAAAGACGCACAGAACTTTTACGCACAAAAAACTGCAATATTATGAAGTCAAAAAACATCCGTAATACGTGTTATTTTCATATTCTCTCTCTAGAAGCCTTCAGTCGCCATATTCAGCCTTTATTTGGTGGATAATGTATTTAAAAAGTCTCAATTTGCAGTAGAAATAATCGTTAAAAATAATAATCGCTCACTTATCGATAATAATAATCCACACTTGCATTTATAGGACACATACTATGCATTATTTGTACATGAATAGATTATTTGAAAACCACACATGACTCAGTCGGGCGACTCAGATCAAAATGAACCAAAACTAACCAAAAATGAACCAAAAACTAACCAAAACAAACCAAAACAGACAAGAACAAACAAAAACGGACCAAAACAGACCAAAACTAACCAAAAATGACCAAAACTAACCAAAAATGAACCAAAAACTACCCAAAACGAACTAAAACAGACCAGAACGAACCAATACGGACCAAAACAGACCAAAATAACCACAAATTAACCAGAATGGACAAGGCTGAAAAAGAAGAAAACCGCAACACACCTCTGACATCACAAATCGGGGAAATTTGAAACGGGGTGTTTTTGTGAGGCTCAGAGAAGACGAGCTCGGTCACTTATCGTAGCTGATGGATGTCCAGATTATTCGCTTAATTATGATGAATTGTGATGTGATGATTGTGATTTTTTAAGGTCTAATAATTGTGAGAATCATTTGAGGTAAAGATTAAAATGGAAGAATGTATTCATCAATTTTTATTCATTATTTCAGATACTGCTGCTGTTTTTGATTGATTTGAAGGAATGTTTTTGTGCTGTGACAATACATTTTCTACGACATAGTTTCATTTCATAAAGCTGGTCCAAAGCGATCATAAAGCTGTGATGTCTCTCCCGTAACGCACTATATCGTTGTATCTGGTGCACTGCCCGGAGCCGGTTCTTTTGTGGCGCGGCTTAACCAAACGTTGAGTTGAGGCGCCGTTAAGTGCTTTTACACGCGGCGCTGCTTTGGCGTGCGTGTGGAGGGCTAAAAGTGTGTGGGAGCCTGACACGGCGGCGCTCAGCAGCGCTCGGCCCTTTTGTCCAACGCTGAAAAGAAGTGACGGGAGTGGGAGAAGTGGGCGAGCGAGTGAGCGAGCGGGTGAATGAGTGAGCGGGCGAGCGCTGGACATCAATCACAAAAATCCTAGTGAACAAGGGTGTGAGCCGTATGAGCCGCAGAGTTTATCAGCACGAGCAGAACGAGCAGCTGAGTTTATCACAGCACAAGCTGCAGAGTTTACCAGCCAAATGAAATTCACTGAAACTAAACTCAAAGAAGAAGAATCTGCTCTTCTTCTACCTCTGGAGTTTGTGGAGGTGTTGAGGAGTGACACAGAGTAAGAAGAATTCAATGGATTTAGTGATTTGGGGTAATACTGATGCTTTGGTAAACTTGTTAGCATGTTCTTTATGCTATAGTTATGTCGGTGTAATCCCTCATTCGTCCAGGCGTGTTCCATAGTAGAAAAAGCTTCAGTTGTAGTCATCTGGACTCAGTTAGAAAAAATAGACGTTTCGACTCTCATCCAAGAGTCATTGTCAATAACAGAATTTAGGTCGAGAACTCCGATATTTATCCTATTCTGTGGTAAGTCCAGCCCATTGGGCGGAGCCTTCCTGAAGAAGAAAGTTGTTTGTTTCAACAGAAACTCCCCCCTTGTATCTACCGAGCTAGCCTATTCAGAATTTTAATGGGCTATTAGAATCCTCTTTGTCTTTGTGAGACCCTGGCTCAACCACCCTGAGTACCTGATTAGCATCTAAATGTCCTGGTCCTGGTCCTCTACCTTTCCAGGGGTTCAGTATACCATTATAGATACCAGGAAGATTGAATCTTAGCCCTCCATTCCTGTTTAAAGAAGGTCTTTCTTTTTAACATAAATAGCTTCCTTAACTCCTCTTTCAAACCATCTTTTCTCCCTGCTTAAAATCTTCACCTCACCGTCTTCAAACAAGTGATTAGAGGCTTCAAGGTGGAGATGCACGGCGCTCTGTGGTTCTGAACTAGTATTTCTTCTGTGCTGATAAAGCCTCTTGTGCAGAGGCTGTTTAGTCTCACCTATGTAACGTTCTTTACGGCTTTCTTCACTGCATTGAATCGAATAAACTACATTGCTCTGTTTTTGAGTCAGCAACTTGTCCTTAGGGTGAACCAGTTTTTGTCTTAAAGTGTTTCCTGGTTTAAAATAAACAGGGACTTCGTGTTGTCTAAAAATTCTCTGCAGTTTTTCCGACAGGCCAGAGACATAAGGGATAGAAACACCCTTCCTTCTCTGTTCAGTTTCCCTTTTGTCCTGCTTCTTGGTTCTCTTCACTCTGTTGAGAGCCCAAGCGGGGTAACCACAGGCTGAGAGGGCACAAAAAAACATGTTCGAAATGCCCTCTCAATGAATAGGCTAGCTCGGTAGATACTGGGGGGAGTTTCTGTTGAAACAAACAACTCTTTCTTCTTCAGGAAGCCTCCGCCCAATGGGCTGGACTTACCACAGAATAGGATAAATATCGGAGTTCTCGACCTAAATTCTGTTATTGACAATGACTCTTGGATGAGAGTCGAAACGTTTATTTTTTCTAACTGAGTCCAGATGACTACAACTGAAGCTTTTTCTACTATGCTATAGTTATCTGAATAACTGTTAATGTTACGTTAACATACCAGACACTTACCACAGTCCGTTGTCTGTGCGTCATGTAGCTGAAGGTGTTAGTGTTAGCATACGTACACCTATTCACCATGTTCTCTAATCTGTCTAATTTGTTTTAGCAAATACATTTCCCCAAAACAATGCGACCTATACTCCGGAAAATACGGTAAGTCCCTTTCTGTCCAGAGTCTGTTCAATAAGTGCGTTATTGAGACATAAAAAGTGACACAGTGCAGCTTTAAATGAGCCCGATGCGCCCACCTGTCGACAAAACAAAAAGTCATTATACTGAAATACCCACAATCCTCCAAACTGTGGTCGGATGAGACAGAATCGTCATGGCGACAGGTCCCCTCTCTCCCCGCAGCGCGTGGGCGAGTTATTACCGCGGCGATGCTACCTTTGATTACACCGACGCCGCGCTGTAATCACCGCACATCAGCGGCGCACGCTCGCTCCAGCTGCACGGGCGTGTTTGAGCCCTCGCCGATCGGATAAAGATCACGCGTTTGTCATCAACAATTGGCACAAATTAAGAGCCGTTTGCCAGAGCCGAGTGACAAACGAGAGAACGCCGGGGTTATTTTTACAGGTTTAAACCACTCGCAGTCATATTGTAATCATTGTAATCGTTATCTGGACGATACGGACGCGAAAACACAGAGGAAAACAACGCTAAGTGGCATTATTCAATTAAAATAATACACTTGAATGTGAATATTGTGTATCTAGAAGCCGTCAGTCACCGGGTGCTTATGTTCATGAGAGTCACTGCTTTGGAGCTTCTGCAGTTCTACAAAGTCACAGGTCAGCGGCAAATCAACCGATTATCGCAACGAATCAAATAACTAACTATGCAAAGGTTCTGAACCAGGAGAAGACGTTTTAAGACACACAAAGCATGAAAATGATGCGTAAAATGTGTAAATGTTGTATACATTAGATGAAAACGCTCTTTGCTCCACTGGGGTCCTTTCAGCTCCACCTCACACGATTAATTGAAAGAATAAGAATCGCTGGACACGAGGCATTTTTGAGCAATGAAAACGCAAGCGACACAAGTTTAATGCCATACCCTGGAACATTCCAGGTGAAGCAATAACATTGGCATGGAGACGGGCAGCCATGGTCAAGATACGAGTCAGATCTATGGAGAGGCGAGTCCCGATCGCAGTAAAAGTGCGTGTTTTAAAACCAAAATAAATGCTTTTAATTGTGTCAATCTATGTTCTGAAATGTGTCGTAGTGGGGCTTTAAGTCCCCGTCACACTGAAGTTCACACAAAAGCCTGAATATTGAGACAAACACGTGTCAAAAGTGTAAAAATAGAGATGAATAAAAAATATCACGATAAGATTGTTCCTAAAAGTTATGTCGGATTCGTTTGCACAGAAAGATCATTTTGCACTGGGACATTCTTTTCGTTTTTCCACTTGAGAGCGTGACAGTTCCGGGCTCCTGACCCCGGCTGCGGTCAGACCTGAGGCGGTCAGACCTGAGGCGGTCAGACCTGAGGCTGTCAGACCTGAGGCTGTCAGACCTGAGGCGATCAGACCTGAGGCTGTCAGACCTGAGGCTGTCAGACCTGAGGCTGTCAGACCTGAGGCTGTCAGACCTGAGGCTGTCAGACCTGAGGCGATCAGACCTGAGGCTGTCAGACCTGAGGCTGTCAGACCTGAGGCGATCAGACCAGAGGCGGTCAGACCTGAGGCTGTCAGACCTGAGGCGATCAGACCTGAGGCGATCAGACCAGAGGCGGTCAGACCTGAGGCGATCAGACCTGAGGCGATCAGACCTGAGGCAGGCTCCTGACCCCGGCTGCGACTCACGAAAAGGAAAAGGCCTGAAACAGCTTTGTTCCTTTTCTTCTCTGTTCGAGCGGTGAAGCGTGGCGGTCTCACCACGGCGACGGCAAAAGGTCGCCCAAATGTCACGGAGGCGCTCGGACGACACGGCGTGAGGGGGGGAGAGAAAGCTCGAGGTCAAGAAAAACACACATACGCTCGGCCAATCAGACGGGTCAGACGGGCCAAGGACACGGCTCTGTTAATGTTTTGGATACATTTCATTATTTTGTTTCTTTGCAAAGTGAAAACTGTCTTCATTAATGTGGGGTGCACGGTGGCAAAGGCAGTTAGCGCCCGTTCATCCGTCCCCGTCACTCCTCTGCCAAAACAAGGAGAACGTGGGAGTGTCGGATTCGCCAAAACGAAGAGAACGTGGGAATGTCGGATTCGCCAAAACAAGGAGAACATGGCAGTGTCGGATTAGCCGCGGAGAGAAAACAAACTAAAGCGCTCTTATGCAACGCGGCGGCGGAAAGTTCGGCCGGGCGAACACGGCAAACGGAGAAGGACATTAAGAAGACACTGTCAGGATCATGTGGTTCATAAAGTCAGGTTCAAATAATCATAAGAAGTCATAAACAATAATAATCGTGACCGTTTTAGAAGCAAATTTACACCTTTGTGATCTACACTGCAAAAAAGGAAAGATAAATGTAGATTGCTTTCATAAAACTGTAATGTGGTAATTAAGGCACACTTGTTTGGACCTGGTTTAGTCCTAGTTTAGTCCTCGTTTAGTCCTGATGTGGACATGGTTTGGTCCTAGTTAAGTCCTGATGTGGACATGGTTTAGTCCTAGTTAAGTCCTGATGTGGACATGGTTTAGTCCTAGTTTAGTCCTGATGTGGACATGGTTAAGTCCTGATGTGGACATGGTTTGGTCCTAGTTAAGTCCTGATGTGGACATGGTTTAGTCCTAGTTAAGTCCTGATGTGGACATGGTTTGGTCCTAGTTTAGTCCTGATGTGGACATGGTTTGGTCCTAATAAAATAAATAAAATGAATAAAATAAAAGCTCTTCTAAGCTCTTCTAAAGCTGACTATTCTCAAGCTGTTTTCAAGCTGCTCTCAATCTAGTCTCAGGCCGTTCTAAAGCTGACGGTTCTCAAGCTGTTCTCAAGCTGTTCTCAAGCCGTGCATGTGAATACCATTTATGTGCAGAAGTTAGAGCAGGTCGTAGTCTAATTTAATTCCTGCCTCAGCCGGTTAAACAATTGTTACCTAGATTTTAAGAAAAAAAACAATACAAAAATGTATTCTCATGGTTGATATTCTGAATTAATTTCACTGGATATTTGATACACTGTAGATATGATTTGGTTTAGTCCTAGTTTAGTCCTGATGTGGACATGGTTTGGTCCTAATAAAATAAATAAAATAATACATTAAAATAAATAAATGAAAAAAATAATACATTATAATAAATAAAACATTACAATAAATTATACATTAAAATAAATAAAAATAAATGAAATTAATTTAAATGAAACAAATAAAAATGAAATAAAAATAAAATAAATAAAGCCGTTTGTGTCCCCTACAGCCACATTTAGCATATTTGCTCCTCCACTTCCATTTGAACTACATCTTCAACATCACGAGAATTGACAGCACTGCCAACATCATGTGAACACAAAAGAATCACACACTTCCCTCAAGTCATCCTGCCATTCTGTCTACAACAAACAAACAAACAAACAAACAGCATCTTCCCCCAAGGACACGACAGCACCAACTCACAGGCTCAAATACCAAACAGAAGCGCAAACCTCCAGCAGGAAATACACACGTAATATTCATTTAAACAGAGACAAAACATGGACGGCAATTATGCTGCTGAAAGTGTTCAAAATGAATAACAAATAGAGATTAGACTTCTGTTTGTTGATTAGTAAATCTCTGGAAATTTGACAACTCTAATTACTTGAGTTAGCGTTTATTATTAGCGTTTATTATTAGCGTTTATTCAAAAGTATTCTGCCGTTTACTGTCATTTAATATTCAATTCCGACGCCAGCAAACACCACCCACCCCGTTTGGTTACCTTGGTGATGAGGACACGGTAGAGCTCGAGCAGGTCATGGTTGTCGTGACACCCGGCAAGCAGCTGCCACACCTCGGCCCTGAGCGGCTCCGGGATCCCTGAGCGGACGAGTGGCGACAGGCCCTTTGGACGAGAACTCAGGTTCCCCTGCCTGACACACACAAGGGACGCACACAGGATGCACACACAAGACACATACAGGACACACAAGAGACGCACACAAAGGACGCACACAAGGGACGCACACAAGCGACGCACACAAGGGACGCACACAAGGGACGCACACAAGGGATGCACACACAGGACACACAAGGGACGCACACAAGGGACGCACACAAGAGACGCACACAAGGGACGCACACAAGGGACGCACACAAGAGACGCACACAAGGGACGCACACAAGGGACGCACACACAGGACACACAAGGGACGCACACAAGGGACGCACACAAGAGACGCACACAAGGGACGCACACAAGGGACGCACACAAGGGACGCACACACAAGACACATACAGGACACACAAGAGACGCACACAAAGGACGCACACAAGGGACGCACACAAGGGACGCACACAAGGGACGCACACAGGATGCACACACAAGACACATACAGGACACACAAGAGACGCACACAAAGGACGCACACAAGGGACGCACACAAGCGACGCACACAAGGGACGCACACAGGACGCACACAAGAGACGCACACAAGAGACGCACACAAGGGACGCACACAAGGGACGCACACAAGGGACGCACACAAGGGACGCACACAAGGGACGCACACACAGGACACACACAGGACGCACACACAGGACACACAAGACACAAAAGAGACGCACACAAGGGACGCACACAGGACGCACACAAGGGACGCACACAAGATGCACACAGGACGCACACAGGACGCACAAGAGACGCACACAAGAGACGCACACAAGGGACGCACACAGGACGCACACAGGACGCACACAAGAGACGCACACAAGAGACGCACACAAGGGACGCACACAAGGGACGCACACAAGGGACGCACACAAGGGACGCACACACAGGACACACACAGGACGCACACACAGGACACACAAGACACAAAAGAGACGCACACAAGGGACGCACACAGGACGCACACAAGGGACGCACACAAGATGCACACAGGACGCACACAGGACGCACAAGAGACGCACACAAGAGACGCACACAAGGGACGCACACAAGGGACGCACACAAGGGACGCACACAAGGGATGCACGGGACACACAGGACGCACACAAGGGACACAAACAGGACAAACACACACAGGACACACACATTAGAATCAGTAAAACTCAAATCAGTTAAACAACGCGGTGATTTTCACAAAACAATCTACCGTATTTTCCAAGTCGCTCTGGAGTATAAATCGCTCTGGAGTATAAGTTGCTCCGGAGCACTGTTCCCTCTAAGCTGCGCGCCTGCGCAATTGCGCACTGCTCGCACATAGTGCGCGCAGAAGAAAATCTATGGCGCGCAGAAAATGTTATACACCATAAATCTATTAATTAATATCTAATATTAGACCTAATCTAATCTAATTACCAAACGGCCACCGGGGGCAATCTAGAATGAAGCGCAAGCATTTGACACACTGTAGAAGACTCTAGTGGACAGTAGAAGCACTGTCCAGGGAACACGCTGTGTAACTCGTGTCCTCTATATTTTTAGTTTCAAAACGCTGTGTGTTTTATTACAATCAGACTCATATTCACTGAGATATTAGTCTAATTAGTCCCGCAGAGTGGACTGCGGGTGCGCCGGTCTGCGCGGACAACCGCGGGGCACGCTACACAGCCAATCATAGCATTGATAGTGCATAAGTGCCCTGCCCATACGCACCATGCAGGTTCGCTAGCTAACAATAATGCGGCAGAGTTAAAAGACGCAACCCCTTATCATGGCGAAACGAACGGACACATCCACTCACCAAGCCAAAGTAAAAAAGAAATGTAGTTCTTTTAGGATGGAATGGCTTGAGCCACTGGACCACAGCCAGGCCAAAGCAGGACTCTCACATATAACTACTATACATCTCATGAACAACAGGATTTTTGTATTTTTCATTTTAAGTGGGCCTATATTTCTTGTAATAAAAATAAACTAATGAAAATTGCTGCTGTAATTTGATTATTTCAATGTAACTTGCTATGATCCATGGTTTTGAACAGGCCGTGTGATACTGGTGTGCGGCCACAGGGGGCACAGCTGATGTTGCTCACAGTGGTCCTCAGTGTGCTCAGAATGCTTGTGTGTTTGCCCAGACACGTGAAAAATTAGAGGGAACGTTGCTCCGGAGTATAAGTCGCTCCGGAGTATAAGTCGCTCCGGAGTATAAGTCGCTCCGGAGTATAAGTCGCTCCGGAGTATAAATCGCTCCGGAGTATAAATCGCACCCTGGCCAAAACTGAGCTTATAGTCTGGTAAATACAGTGAACGGAAGCACGGTGATTCTTGTAGGTTTTGCAGACTTCATATCTATATACATGTAAAATATAAGGACAAGAATAGATGTATGAAAAGTCCTGTTCCTAAATACAGCCGGTCGTATCGCGGCGGCGCAGTCCACCCCGCGTTATTAAAAGTACACAGAGCCCGATAACAATAGCAGTATTTCCCAGACGGTGCGTTTTCTGAAGGCTGCATTTCGTCTCTGTCGCTATGGCCACACAAAGGCAGAAAGAGGGACATATCCTGCTCCGGAAAACACATTGTCAGCCCGTTTTAATGATGCTCGAAACCCCCGTCATAACGCATTTATCGGGGCCGCGTAGAATCCATTTGACTAAAAACATGGGGCTGCGCGGTGCTGATGCCAGAGCGGGAGAAACGGGCTGTGAAATCGAACGGGAGGAATGAGGAAAAACCACGGTAACACGCCGGAACATGTGACGCGGCGAAAGGAGACGCCAGCGCCTAATCCGTCTGTTTAATTGTCCACGTGTCATGCTGTGAAAATTGTAAATGAGCTTTGAACTAGGGCAGACGAAGTATTATTTCAGTCAGACGAATATTTCTGTTGTACATGGAGACGAGAGGAAAGAGATAAAAGCCTCTAAAATGAAGAATATTTAAGAATAAAGTGAATTTTTGATGTCTTTAATAATGGTGCTGTTTGTTATACCGTATTTTCTGGACTTTAAGTTTAACTTTTAACTTTTTTGATAGTTTTGGCCGGGGTGTGATTTATATTATTTGTTATTTTCACACTGACAACCACAAGAGGGCGCTCTAGGCTCTAAGAATCTGCACTTCCTCTACCTCTGGAGTTTGTGGAGTTGTGTAGAAGTGACACAGAGGATTTAGTGATTTGGGGTAATACTGATGCTTTGGTAAACTTGTTAGCATGTTCTTTATGCTATAGTTATCTGAATAACTGTTAATATGTTACGTTAACATACCAGACACTTACCACAGTTCTGTCTGTGCGTCATGTAGCTGAAGGTGTTAGCGTTAGCATACGTACACCTATTCACCATGTTCTCTCATCTGTTATTATTTTAAACTGCATTTCAAGATTAAATGTCTGTTCTTGGTCTTGGATTTTATCAAAGAAATTTTCCCTCCGGTGCGACTTATAGTCCGGACAATACAGTAATATGTGTTTTTGTGTGTGTTTTAGAGTCTGTAATGTCCAGAAAACAATAACGATCGATGGTCAAAGTACGACTTGCCACAATTAGTGGATTAATGAATGTACACAGAGAAAAAAAGATGAGTAATTAGCATTTTACAGATTCAATGTGAAGGTTTTGGAGATTGGTTTGACTCGTCTACTTCAGTCGATTCATCGATCTTACGTTTGTTCTGGTAAAAGAGTCAAATTGTTTTCCCTTCATGAAGTATTTACTGTAAAAGACTTATGCCACGACTTATGCCACGGCTTATGCCACGGCTTATGCCACGGCTTATGCCACGACTTATGCCACGGCTTATGCCACGGCTTATGCCACGGCTTATGCCACGACTTATGCCACGGCTTATGCCACGGCTTATGCCACGGCTTATGCCACGGCTTATGCCACGGCTTATGCCACGGCTTATGCCACGGCTTATGCCACGGCTTATGCCACGGCTTATGCCACGACTTATGCCACGGCTTATGTCACGACTTATGCCACGACTTATGCCACGACTTATGCCACGACTTATGCCACGGCTTATGCCACGATTTATGTCACGACTTATGCCACGACTTATGCCACGACTTATGTCACGAGTGTGTTCTGCTCCACTCACCGTCTGAAAAAGCTCTTCTAAAGCTGACGGTTCTAAATCGTTCTAAACTGACTGTTCTCAAGCTGTTCTCAAGCTGTTCTCAAGCTGACGGTTCTAAATAGTTCTAAATGGTTCTCAAGCGGTTCTCAAGCCGTTCTCAAGCTGTTCTCAAGCAGTTCTCAAGCTGTTCAAGCGGTTCTCAAGCTGTTATTAAGCTGACAGTTCAAATCGTTCTCAAGCTGTTCTCAAGCTGAGGGGTCTCAAGCTGTTCTCAATCTGTTCTCAAGCCGTTTCAAGCTGACAGTTCTAAAGCTGATCTCAATCTATTCTCAAGCCGTTCTAAATCTGTTCTAAAGCTGACGGTTCTCAAGCTGTTCTCAAGCTGTTCTCAAGCTGTTCTCAAGCTGTTCTCAAGCTGTTCTCAAGCTGTTCTCAAGCCGTTCTCAAGCTGTTCTCAAGCTGACAGTTCTAAAGCTCTTCTAAAGCTGACTGTTCTCAAGCTGTTTTCAAGCTGCTCTCAATCTAGTCTCAGGCCGTTCCAAAGCTGACGGTTCTCAAGCTGTTCTCAAGCTGTTCTCAAGCCGTGCATGAATACCATTTATGTGCAGAAGTTAGAGCAGGTCGTAGTCTAATTTAATTCCTGCCTCAGCCGGTTAAACAATTGTTACCTAGATTTTAAGAAAAAAAAACAATACAAAAATGTATTCTCATGGTTGATATTCTGAATTGATTTCACTGGATATTTGATACACTGTAGATATGATTTGAGAAACATTTAATTTCAAACTATATTCATGTTTAAGTGGTGGGTCATGGAGATAAGCACGTACCATCTGGTCAGGACGGACCCCCAGGACTCCAGGATCTTCTCGGGACAGTCTTTGGACACACTTCCTGTTCCGCTGGAGATCTCATTGTCGCTCTCTGCAAGAAGAAATCAAACCAAACGTCAAAGAAGAGACTGTGATACATCGTGTTTCAGCGAGCGTCAAAAACATCCCAAGATCTAAACACACAAGTATTATTTATCAAGAGAAATTAAAAAATCAGACGCTCAAAATAGTATTGTAACTACATTCAAGTTTTCAAAACTAAAAAAAAATAAATTAAAATGACAAAATCTGACCTTCACTGAAAAGATTTTGAACAATTTGAAGCTTTTTCAGAACGCACGAATTATTTAGTTTTTAAAAATATATATATATATTTTTTGTGATTAAAAAAAAAAGCCTCAAATAAAATAATCAATACCATTTTTTATTTTTCTATTTTGGGATAAAAAAAAAAGTCAAATAAAAAATTAATAAAATTTTTTTGGGGATTGAAAAAACGCCAAATAAAAAAATCAATACCTTATTTTTATTTTTTTTATATTTGGGGATTGTTTTTTAGATTTACATGTTTCACAACCAGCAACTCTCAGAACTAAGAGTTAAGAGTTATGATGATTATTATTTGTCACACTCCGCTTGTGGCACTTGTGGTTATGTTTCAGTATTTAGAAGTCTTTTGGCATGTATTCAGACAGAGTCAGTATTGTCCAAATTAATATTAAAATCACCCCAGTCGAGAAGTCTTTTCCAGTTGAAATATCATGTGACAGGTTTGTTCTCGGACTAGAACGAACCTCGCGGCACGTTCAATAGTCCAAACTGAGCCCGTTTTAACATCGCCGGTGAAATGTTCAGCAGTGGAAGTCGTAAATACCGCTACAGGAAGTAAAGCACCCGAGGGTTCTGGGACAGCGCTACAGAATATTTAATCGCCGTCACCACAAATGAACGATGGAAATGACAGCGGTTCATCAAAAGATAGTACTTGATGGAAGTTAGGGCTGCAGTAGTCCGAAGAAAGTCAAAGTCAAGTAAAGAGGACAAATAGAACGTCGCCAATAGAATGTGACTCAAAACAGTTGATGTGTGAAGCGTCTGGTGTGGAGAGCGGGACAAACTCGGGAATCATGCTGATTTCATACGGGGAATTAGAAGGATTGAGGCCTTTATGAGATAAACTCTTAAATTAGAGCAGGACGATATGGCAAAAAAAAGAAGAATTTTGATTTATTTTTCGTTATTTTACTTTAAATTTACTTTATTTATTAATTTCAATATGTAATTTGCTCTCGTAATGATCGATCTCATGCTTCGATTCCATTTTATTTTCCAAAACAAGTTGAAAAAAACTGGTTTTCAGTATTTGTTCCGTGGACAAGAACAAGACGGACATTCAAGTCTGAACTCGGATAAAAAGCCAAACCACATCACAGACGATTAGACACGACTAGGGATGCGTACCGCTACGACGGACCGGATCTGGACTTGTAAAAACGTTTCGGTTCTGGACTCATAAAAAAATATAGCACTCACATACTACATCCTTTTCGTTCTAGAATCTAAACCAGTGGTCCCCAAACTTTTTGACTCGAGGTCCACATTGGGTTCTAAATTTGGCCGAGGGGCCGGGCCAGGAAAATATGGTGTGTTTGTGTGAACTAATGAATTACTATAAATTACAGGCAAGATTTGACCTGTAACTTGTAACAAAGCAACAAATGAAAGGCTCAATGTAATAATTGTTTTCCAAATGCATTAAATAATGATTAATTTAATTACATTTCAGTTGAATAAACACAGCAGGAAAACTGACCTTCTATTTCAGTGGGAACAGTGTTGTTGATCTCCCTGTTTTGCATCAAAGTCTGGTGTAAGTTTTGTTGTGGCAATTCTCAGAATCGATCCTTTGGTGTTGGTCAGTGAAGCTCGATCTGTGATGGGCTTTGTTCATGTTCATGACACTAAATGTCTCACATATGTAGGTCGAGGCAAACAAGACCAGGGTGGCAGTAGCTCGGTCAGAGCGGTCAGATCCACTGGTGATCGCACACATCTGCCTCATGCGATCACATGAGGCAGCTGCCTAGTATGAGTATGAGGCAGCTGCCCAGTATTCACAGGCAGCTGCCTCATGTGAATACTGCCGTTGTGTTCTTGGGCAAGACACTTAACCCAACTCGCCCCCCCAGTGTCTGCGTACATCTGGGGTGTGAATGGGTGACTGGTTCCTTGATGTGAAGCGATTTGAGTACCTTGACGGTAGAAAAGCCCTATATAAATGTGACCATTTATCTTCTGTACGTCCTCCGGAGGTTTTGTTTCGTTCAGTGAAGCACAAAAGTCGTTAAGTTTAAGAGTGTTGGACCGTTTTTTTATTAGCATTTCTTCTACCCATAAATGATCGAACAGCATGGAATGATTAATATCCATAAATAAAAATCTTAATAAATGTCACTAGAATATGCAAACATTTTGACTTTAATGTTACATTTTTGCACTTCTGTCCTTCTCATGTCTCCAGTGGTTGGACACTTTGTCCAGGTTGATGCTGCGTTTGCTTCTTGCTGTGACTTTATGCTCATCAACTGCTCCAAAATGTACCACTTCAAGACCATTTCTGGATGATATTATTCATAAACTAACAGCGCCGCACCTGTCATAAACCGCAGGTGCCCACATTGTAACATGAGATATTTACACATACATAAACGCAGTAGTGATTCATCTTTAAACCGGGGGTCTCGTGGTGCACGCGGAGCACCCGCGGTCCGCTTTAGTCCTGTTTTAGACCTGCTTTAGAACAAATCACAGCCGTCTCTACTGTCCCCTCTGTCCTTGATGACTCTGTGTGGCGGATTTACCTGCGTCTTCACATCAGGATCATCTGCTCCTGAGCTCGTACTCATCGAGTGAGTGTTACTGTGACATGAGATATTTACACAGAAATATGGTCCAGATAATGATGCACATGTGTCTTTTGACTCGTGAGTCAGGTCTGGCCAAGAAAGTCTCATTTACACAATAGTGACACGCCAGTGTCTATTGAACGTGCCCGCGGTCCGCGCTGCGCCTCGGGCCGCCGCGGTCCACTCTGTGGGACTAATAAGACTAATTTCTCAGTAAATATGATTCTGATTGTAATAAAACACACAGCGTTTTGAAACTGAAAATGTAGAGAACACGACGTGTCCCTTGGACAGTGCTTCTACTGTCCACAAGATCTACAGTGTGTCAAACACTTGCGCTGGAAAAGACGTAAACACTGCCATGCGCCGCTGTCAATGGCGCACACGGACCCTAATTAATGACGCACGCGTCTTCCGGCCATAAGTTGAAGCCGGCGAAATAAGTTTAAAGATGCGAGAGACAGCGCGGAACCGTGTGTCCACATGCGAACATTGAGGTGACAGCAGGTAAGATCGCTGGCTTTATTTGTTTTAAGCTGTGGCCGCCGCGTGCGATGTTGTGATGGTTAAAGTGCTGCGGGCGTGGCTGCGTGTTAAAGGGGCGGGGGTCAGCGTGGTCTTGTCTGGGTCTTTGGTCTGGGTGTAAATATGAATGAAATCACTTAAGTGTTATGTTGTGGTGTGATGTATTTGGAGTTTATATTTTGTAATAGTATTTTGTATCTGTATTCTACAGTTGTTAAATATGGTCTGGTGTTTAATGCTGCTAATATGATGTATTATTTTGATTTGTTGTGTAAAATATTTTCATATTCTACTTTTGATACTGCTAAGTTGATTGCTTTATAGTGGTTCTAGTTGACTTTTATGCTAGTTTTTTTAGTAGAAAAAGCTTCAGTTGTAGTCATCTGGACTCAGTTTGAAAAAATCTCCAACTGGACCCAGATGACCTCATGGTTTCATATGATGTTGTGTCCCTGTTCACCTGCATCCCGACCTCTGATGCAGTAGCAGCAGTGAGGATCAGACTGCAGGAAGACACCACCCTACAGGAAAGGACCAAACTGACACCTGAACACATATGTAAACTGTTGGACATCTGTCTGAATACCACTTACTTTCAATTCCGGGGACAATTTTACAGACAGATTCATGGCTGTGCCATGGGCTCGCCCGTCTCTCCCATAGTGGCCAACCTGTACATGGAGCACTTTGAGAAGAAGGCACTGTCCTCATTCTCAGGCATAGCCCCAAAACTATGGCTCCGCTATGTCGATGATACTTTTGTAACAATTAAGAAACAAGAGCTGGAAACCTTCTCTGATCACATCAATGCTGTGGACCCACATATCAAGTTTACAAGAGAAGACGTTAAGGAGAAGCGCTTGGCCTTTCTTGATTGTTCCACGATCAGAGGAGAGGACGGGAAACTCCAAATAGAGGTATATAGGAAACCTACACACACGGACCAGTATCTGCTCTTTGGTTCCAACCACCCACTACAGCACAAGCTGGGTGTGATCAGAACCTTACAACACAGAGCTCAAGGTGTGCCCACCAGCTCAGAGGGCAAGAAGAAAGAGGAAAAACATGTCCGAAATGCCCTCTCAGCCTGTGGTTACCCCGCTTGGGCTCTCAACAGAGTGAAGAGAACCAAGAAGCAGGACAAAAGGGAAACTGAATAGAGAAGGAAGGGTGTTTCTATCCCTTATGTGTCTGGCCTGTCGGAAAAACTCCAGAGAATTTTTAGACAACACGAAGTCCCTGTTTATTTTAAACCAGGAAACACTTTCAGACAAAAACTGGTTCACCCTAAGGACAAGTTGCCGACTCAAAAACAGAGCAATGTAGTTTATTCGATCCAATGCAGTGAAGAAAGCTGTAAAGAACGGTACATAGGTGAGACAAAACAGCCTCTACACAAGAGGCTCTATCAGCACAGAAGAAATACAAGTTCAGGACCTCAGAGTGCCGTGCATCTCCACCTTGAAGCCTCTAATCACTCGTTTGAAGAGAAGCTATTTTTGTTAAAAAAGAAAGACTTTCTTTAAACAGAAATGGAGGGCTAAGGTTTAATCTTCCTGTTATTTATAATGGGTTACTGAACCCCTGGAAAGGTAGAGGACCAGGACATTTAGATGCTAATCAGGTACTCAGGGTGGTTGAGCCAGGGTCTCACAAAGACAAAGAGGATTCTAATAGCCCATTAAGATTCTGAATAGGCTAGCTCGGTAGATACAAGGGGGAAGTTTCTGTTGAAACAAACAACTCTTTCTACTTCAGGAAGGCTCCTCCCAATGGGTGGGTCTTACCACAGAACAGTATTAATATCGGAGTTCTCGATCTAAATTCTTTTATTGACAATGACTCTTGGATGAGAGTCGAAACGTCTATTTTTTCAAACTGAGTCCAGATGACTACAACTGAAGCTTTTTCTACTATGGAACACGCCTGGACGAATGAGGGATTACACCGACATGCTAGTTTTTGTAACTCTGTTATTTTATACTGTGACTTAATTATTTACACTGGTGTATTGTCTGTTTGAAGGTTTTTACCTGACTTTTGATGCTAATGGATCTGCAAAATTAAAGACTGGAAATGTATCTGAAGGCGAAACATTGTATCAGATGAAACAGCTGCTTTGACCCAGACTGACTGTCAACAATACTCAACATGCTCTTGTTCAGAAGTTGTTCCTCAAGTAAAACACATGAATGTGTGTTAACTGTTAGTTAAAGGCGCAATGGACGATTTTTCAGCGATTTGAGAACGCAGGCGGAAGTGCGCATGTGCGCTCTCCCGTGCGGACCGATACAACACACACGTGCGTTTGTTTATCAGCGCGATGGATCACATCTCTCGTCTCCCGTAGATTTCAGTCCACTTCTGAGTCAGCTCGAACAGTCTTTCTCAGTCTTCATTTTGCCCCGTACACTGAGGGAACTATATTATGATAGATCAATACGCTTGGACACGCGGAAAAGTGGGACGATCCGCACGCGGCTGCAGGTGAGCGGTAGGTGCGTTTTATGATTGATACGTGGCAGGACTAATCGGCAGTCCACGCCACGAGGAAATAAGATAAGATAAGATAAGATATTCCTTTATTGTCCCACATGGGGAAATTTCATTGGTGCAACGCAGGTAGATACAGAGGTAGATACAGAAGAACAGATCACTTATAGGAAGTCTGAAAAACACTTTCAGTAGAAGATCTCCTATAAATAAATAAAAACTCCCATAGACAAATAAATAGGAGTCAGATTTATGCCAAAAAAATCGTCCATTCAACCTTTAAGCTATAGTTTAGCTGCTAGCTTGTAGCTTGTGATTTGTAAGTTGTAACTTCTGTTAAAAACTGTGAATAAACCAGACAAGTTGAGTTGTGTTTGATAGTCGTCCTTGTTCAAGTGTCTTCAACCTAATTTAGCCAAGTAGCTTGTGTTATGCTGTTGTAACATTATGCAAATATGGCATGGGTTCAGCCGGACTCATTAGGTCCGGACCTGAACCTAAACCTCTGGATTCGAATCCGGACTTGAACCTCAACGTGGGTTTAGCTATGCATCCCTAGACACGACTGACTTAAAATATTAAAGGCGTGTCTGTGCAAAAGGTATACACGCTAAATTAGTGAAGTGAGTATTAAGCGGTCCTTTCTGAAACTTGCACTAATCAGACCAAAACATTTCTGAATTCTGCGAGCGAAAATGGTAAATGTTTTCCTTTTCCGCTCCGTGTAGTCCTTGAACGTCGCTCGACCTCTCGTCCTTGAACGTTTCGCCTCTTCGTTAGAAACGCCGGTTGGTCTCGTTAGCGGCAACGTAAACAAGACTGTCCGCTCGAAGAATGGTAGAGTAAAAGACAAACCGGTGCTTTTTATACCACTTTATGTCATAATCACTCTTTTATTGGCAATTGGGCCACTTAATCACAAAGAAGCTCGGCGGTGACGCAAAAAAATTCCGTTGTAATCTACTTCCTGATCAGATTTTAATTGTGTTGCAACAGCCACATTCCCTTCTGAGACTAAAGAGGTCAAGGGTCGCACAAGAGACAACATTTAGATAAACTATAAGACTCAAACATGACCTCGTTCCCTCGTTGTGTTCAGCTTCGTTCACGCTTGTGTCAATAACCCCGTTTAAGAGTGCCTCTTCTCTGAGCATCACAAAAACACTTGGTTTCAATCGTTCCCACATTTGTCACGTCAAAATCAGAGATCCGCAAGCGCTGTTTTTGAGTCCGTGAACCATCACTGACTCGTTCTGAGCATTTACGACTCAAATCACCTTCATTACAACGCTGAGCCTGCATTAACACGTCGGGGCAAGCTAGCTTTTGTTCGTTTTCCCCATGGTACTTCCCTCTGCTGCCGGTAGAGGGAGCGCCATTGAGAGAACGCCCAACTGGTTTTCGACGTACACATCATCAGAGATGCCAAAGAACAAGTTTAAAGGGCGAAAAACTGTACAAATAACGCAGAATATGTGTCCTTTAAGAAACAAGAAATGTGTCGTTTCACCGCGGGTGAAACGACGGCGTCGCCATTACCGCTCCCATCAGCCGCAAATCGCACGCAATCATTTTGTTTTTCCCACGTTGGCATTGTCACAGTTCGCCGCCGCTCTTGCCTTTTCAGGGCCGCCTCCATTGTGCACACGCATTACGCCACCGCTCCTCTCATATAATGGCTTGCGCCGCCGGAGAAGAATGGAGCGGAAAACACAATAAACAGCCGCCACAAAGCGCCGCTCGCGTATGGCCGCAGAAAGCGCGTCGCCGGGGCGCGGAGAACGGGCGGTTGGTCGTGGCACGCGCGGCACTCGGCGGTGGCGCAGAACGCATTCATTTCGGAGCACAATGAGGGACGACCCTGAACGTCTTCAATCTTTCTGCTCGCGGAGGGAGCGACGGACGCAGCGACGCCCGGCGAGCAGCACCGGGTTTTACTGTTGTACTGCGGTTCTACATAACAAAACGCAATCTAATCCAGTCGCTTCTGAAGATACATGAGGCGTTAGCTGAGGCGCACAACTGACCGGGTTCTGAAGACATAAGACGGGAGCGATGGCACAATTTAAGTGTTGTCTAAAAGTTATTTTACAGAGTTTGTGCAGAACCTGGTTTGTTGCAGGGCAGAGCGGCTAAAAAATAATAAAAAATAAAAAATCAGACGCTCAAACTAGTATCGTAACTACATTAAATTTTTCAATACTGAAAAAAAGAAATTAAAAGGGCAAAATCTGACCTTCACTGAACAGATTTTGAACGATCTGGAGTTTTATCAGAATGCACAAACTATTTAGCTTTTTTTTGTTTTGTTTTTTATTTTGTGATGAAATTTTTTTTTACAAAAATTAAAAAATCAATACCATTTTTTTTTCTATTTTTAGGATTAAAAAACGTCAAATAAATAAATCAATAAGATTTTTTTATGTTTTATTTATTTTGGGATTCAAAAAATCAATACTATTTATTTATTTATTTATTTAAAATTTTGGGACAAAAAAACGTCAAATTTAAAAAATACATTTAAAAAATGTGTTGTTGTTTTTTTAATTTTGGGATAAAAAAAAAAAATGTATATAAATTGTCTGTTTGCTGTAACCCGAATCAACATTTTTCATCTGGCTCGGTCGGTAGGCAAATGCTTATTTTTTTTCACTTTGAAGGCAAAAAAAAAGATCCAAATTTTGTCATTTTTTGAGTCGGAGTGACCACCAGGGGTCAGGCTTCAACAGTCAATGATGGAAAACGTCTCTATCAACCCGATCGGGAGACTAAATCTCACGATTCTAAGATATTTCAATCGACCTTTTGTACGCTGCTATCCTTTATTTTGGTAGCTAAGGCGAGCGGGGGGAACATGCGGGGGACACGGGCGCCGTGATGACGCTACTGGGCGTGTTTCAATCCCAGAATGCATTTGCGTCAAATTTCACACCCTGACAGAGCCTGGCATTACTCTGGAGATGGCAGTGACGCCGACAAGGGTTAACCAACTTGTTAAAGGCAATATTACGACTCCTATGCGCGGTCTGTTTTGTTACAGACCCATGTGGAGGACTGAAAATGATGACGCGCATGTGTTACGCGGTGCGTTATCAGTCCTTTGAGAAGAAAGTCAAGTTAACAAGCGTGATAAAAATATTTGACACGGTGGTTCAGGACAGACCGGTCGGTGAGTCGGCGAAAAAATTTAAAAATAAAAGATTTTGATGTTTTTTCAGCAAAATGCTGATATTTATTTTTCAGTTAGTTTCATAGCGGGTCGGTCGGGTTACGGCAAACAGACATATTATTTTGCTCAGCCTAATATTTCTTTTTTTTCTATTTTGGGATTTATAAAAAAACGACAAATAAAAAAATCAATACCAATTTTTTTTGTAATTCGTCTTGTGAATCCAAAAAATATATATATAATTGCTTTTTATTGCTTGTATTCTGAGGTCTTTTTGACTTTCAGGGACTTTTGCATGAGCTCTCGTTAATCATGCTTAAGTCTATGTAAAGGGGTGTGTCCAGACCTTCGTCCTGCTCCTCCTCCTCGCCGGGCGTCGCCGGCTGCAGTTTGTCGTGGCTGCTCCTCTCGGCTTCTCTCTGCAGACTGACCACCTCAAACAAAGCCTCGCTCTGGCCCTGCTTCTCCGGACACTGCTGCAGCACAAAGACGACAGCGGGACGAGGGTTAATGAGGCCAAACGGGCGCGGTCAAGGAATATTCTACTGTTCCTATAGAAACCGTGTCCTCTGCATTCAGACCTATGCGAAAGGGCGAGTAATTACAGAGATATTAAAGTGATATTAACCACAAACCAGGAGAAAACGAACCATCTCCAGTTCAAGTTAAATGTGGGCCAATGTGGGTTTTTCTTATGAATAAAAAACATGGCAGTAATGGAACAAGTATTGAATTATTAAATAAGCAAAGTCCAATTTAAATATTCATGAAAGATGCATGCGAATGAAACATTACTTCAACATTTATTTCAACAGTGCAATTTAAAGTGGGTCGATAGTTGAAGAAGACACAAGTTCTGGGCTTTGATCCTCATCTACACCGGACACGTCCCCTGCGCCGGACACGACCTCTGCACCGGACACGCCCACAAAGCGTTCAAGAGCACGTACTTTGAGTCTTATCCAAAATTATCACACCTGGACAGTTGGAATTGAGGCTCATTAAAACTGTCTGCAAGTAGGCTAGCGTTTATCAGTATAGCCACAGGCATTAGCATTAGCTGCTAACGACCTGAAACGAACAGCTTGGTCTGGAGTGACCTCTGTAAGTCCACTGGTCCCTCCTGACCACAGTCACACATTTCTGGACAAACGGGGTCGTTGTGGACGTGACAGAAGAGAAAGACTTTTTGTCGGCAGCGCCCACAGTGAGCATGTAACTTTTGTCCTCTAGATGGCTGTAGAGAGTGAACATAGAACATATTACCAGGTGTAGAAGTGTTTTGAGTAGATTATGAACATTAGCGAGCCGCATAATAAAATCAAACCGGACAACAACAACAACAAATACCAGTGAATAACGGTGAAGTTCATAAAACGGCGCTCGAAGTTGGATATTGACGGTTATAATTGATGCACGGTACGCAACGACAAACCTTGGCGAAAAGTAGTAATTGCCCAGTCACGTCGCTAATGGAGGGCCGACCTTGGGCAGCAGAAGCCACTGTTTATCCCAGTCTATTCAATTACCCAGGCTGTTGTCTTCCTCCTCTTTCACCTGAGCGGATCGATGCGCCCCATCGATCCAGGCCACTCGCACCGCGCCTAACGACTAATCAACTGGTGATGGGAGCGCAAACGTGAGAGAGGACGGGCCGGGGGCTATTTTTGGGAGGGGAAAACAACACATGAGGCTTTTACTACACGCCCGAAACTATGTGGAAAGAGAAGGTAAAAACTTGCGCAAAAGAACGGATAAGTAGCTGGTTACTGTAGTAGATGGAGCACGGTGGAGGCCTAGCGGTTGGTCGGGGTACTACACTGCGTTCTGTCTGTCCTTTCAGACTGGAAACGTCCTCTTCGCTTGGTCGACAGTTGAATGTTTTAAAAAGCAGCTGAAGACGCGTTTGATTAGGGGCGGTTTTGCTTGACATTGTCCGATTATACATATTAATACGCAATAATGTCATTCATGTGCAATAATGTCATATTCATGTGCAATAATGTCATAATATGCATGCGCAATAATGTCATATTCATGCGCAATACTCATACGCAATAATGTCATATTCATGTGCAATACTCATACGCAATGATGTCATATTCATGCGCAATACTCATACGCAATAATGCCATATTCATGTGCAATACTTATACGCAATAATGTCATATTCATGTGCACTACTCGTACGCAATAATGCAGGGGTGTCAAACATACGGCCCGCGGGCCGCATCCGGCCCATCAAACGTTTTAATCCGGCCAGCCAAACATTTTGAATTAATATTTTAAAAAAAAATACAAATACTCATACGCAATAATGTCATATCTACTTGCGTGCAACACCGATCCCTGTATTCACACGGACTTAAACGTTCTAAAGAGCTGATGGCGTGGGAAGGAGCGGGTTCCGATTTGTCTCTTCACAAAACTTAAATGATCCGTTTTTGTGCATCAATAAAGTAAATCTCTTCAGTATTCGTGGATTCTCCGTCGAAATACTATCCATGGAATTCAGTTTTAGAGCTTGACGATTAAACCATGATGTAACGGCGGCCTCTACGATACGTGGACCTTGTTGCTTTCGCTAAATTAAAGCGGATAATCTACTCCTCTGACGGGGCGGGGCCACTTCTGAGGAAAGCTTGATGCATTTCCCCGAAACAAATGCAACAATTCGGAGAAGTTGTTAGCAGAGGTTAATATAAGACCTCTGAATCCATCGCCAATAATAAAAACGATGTTATAAGAGCTGATATTACATAAAAGTCAAACAACCCTGCAGTGTAATCTTTGTAATAAGAGAATAAAGTGACATTTCTGCACTTTTGTGGTTAATTTGACGCTCTATTCACGCAAAACAAACGATACTTTCCACCTGCGATCCCCGTCCTCCTTCAAAGCCACAGTACAATATTATCTTTTAATTAGCTCCTTGCCACGCGCACCAGTCCGACACTTTCCCACTTCCAGCTGATAACTGTGGAGGCACTGAGGCACGCTGTTCGGAGCGGCTGCTAATTATGTACACGCCAATAACGAGCGCGGGTCTCTCATTAGCCTTCTACAATCAGAGCTTCCCCTGCTCAGAGCACACTCCAGTGGCTCTGCTCCCCGCGGCCCCATTCACCCCGGCACAGGCCTCACGCTGTGGGGCTCAAACTGCAGCTTGAGCATCTGCAGGCCTCAAACTGCAGCTTGAGCAACTGCAAGCCTCAAACTGCAACTTGAGAAACTGCAGGCCTCAAACTGCAGCTTGAGCAACTGCTGGCCTCAATTTGCAGGCCTCAAACTGCAGCTTGAGCATCTGCAGGCCTCAAACTGCAGCTTGAGCAACTGCAAGCCTCAAACTGCAACTTGAGAAACTGCAGGCCTCAAACTGCAGCTTGAGCATCTGCAGGCCTCAAACTGCAGCTTGAGCATCTGCAGGCCTCAAACTGCAGCTTGAGCATCTGCAGGCCTCAAACTGCAGCTTGAGCATCTGCAGGCCTCAAACTGCAGCTTGAGCATCTGCAGGCCTCAAACTGCAGCTTGAGCATCTGCCTCACAATGCGGGGCTCGCTCACAATGCGGGGCTCACAATGCGGGGCTCACAATGCGGGGCTCACAATGCGGGGCTCACAATGCGGGGCTCACAATGCGGGGCTCACAATGCGGGGCTCACAATACGGGGCTCACACTGCAGTGGCTCTGCTCCACGCTACCCCGTTCACCCCAGCACAGGCCTCACGCTGCGGGCCTCACGCTGCAGGCCTCACTCCAGTGGCTCTGCTCCCCACGGGCCTCACGCTGAGGGCCTACGGGCCTCAAACTGCGGGCCCAACACTGCAGGCCTCACACTGCAGGCCTCACACTGCAGGCCTCACACTGCAGGCCTCACACTGCAGGCCTCACACTGCAGCTCGGGCATCTGCAGCTGACCAAAGCAGAGCCGCCACGACAGCTTTACACATGATTCCTGCTCTGATCTAAGGGCTCTGGGCTGTAAAGCACAGAGCCCAAACATCAGGAACATTCAGCATCATTTTGTCCAGTTTCCATCTGGGCTTTGGTGATTAGATGAGCAAATAAACACGTTTGGACTGCGCAGAAGTTTACCTGTCTGAGTTTGAGGAAGAAATTCTCGCTGAGGATCTTGCGGCTGAAGTACCAGAAGCGCTCATTGGTCGGATAAACTCGGACCAGAGTCTCCAGCAGAAACCGGACAGGCTCCACGACCTCGGTCACCACCAGATCCACGGCCACCGTCAGGTAAACCTGTTTATCTGGAACACAAGTCAAAGGCTCTGAGCACCAATGCATCAACTTCAATCAATCAAACTTTATTTACAGAGACTTTTACAACAAATTCAAGGTGATGATGTCGTTCCGTTTCATCCCGACTGAGCTAGATTCATAGAACCACAGTTACATTTGCAACTATTGTTTGTAACGGCAGCAACGATTGACACGTCGGGAGAAACATGGACCGGCCTCCTGCTGGTGCCAGTGTCAGGACTAAACATGGACCGGCCTCCTGCTGGTGCCAGTGTCAGGACTAAACATGGACCGGCCTCCTGCTGGTGCCAGAGACAGGACTAAACATGGACCGGCCTCCTGCTGGTGCCAGAGTCAGGACTAAACATGGACCGGCCTCCTGCTGGTGCCAGAGTCAGGACTAAACATGGATCGGCCTCCTGCTGGTGCCAGAGACAGGACTAAACATGGACCGGCCTCCTGCTGGTGCCAGAGACAGGACTAAACATGGACAGGC